>NW_019719361.1:456499-497960 GCF_002891405.2 Cryptotermes secundus | reverse complement strand
CCTCAACTTGAGGACGCCTCTAGCCACATTCTGCCCCAAAGTACCCCCCCCCCCAAATTGCAATGAAAGAGGAAATATATCAACAAATGACCAAAGTAACGTAGTTATTTCGGTTTGATGTGAGTAATTCGGAGAATATTTTAATTTAGGAAATTAAATGCATGTTAATTTATTAATAATGAGTTTGCGTTTACGAGTTTCTGAAATGGTTATTTTATGTTGTTACTGCAGTTCCCGTTTAGTTTCTTTACTTGAATTTTGTAAATGTGTCACACAGAATTGTGTGAGTGGTGCCTGGACTGGAATGGGGATCTTAAGATTAGAAACGCGGTCTTTTCGAGCAGGTATTTCAAGATAAAACAGATTATTAATGAAAATAATAAAAACTTTCCTCCCTCCCTCTCATAAACCAGATGGCAATGAATATAAATTTCAATAGACAGAAACTTACTTCCATTCTCTTTTATTTCAGTAATAATAAAATTTCTTTCTTTCCCCCACCCTCCCACCTCCAATTTAAAATGGTAAGAAGGGCCAACGATGATTTCATTTTGAGTTTTTTAACTTTAATGAGTATTTTCCCTCGTGCATATTTTCCTTCTCCTCCCTTCGCCTCCCGCCCTTGTCTTCTGGTCCAACTTCATTTCTCAACTCGAAGCGCGATCTGGGACGATCTCTCCTTGTAGTTCTGCAACAACTGCGACTTCAAGATGGTGCTGGGTTGCGTGTTAAGTTATTTGGATGAATAAACGATCTAGAAACGGATAACAGAAAGTTTACACACTAAGAAATCTCAAACTTTTTAATCTTTCATTTATCTCCGATTAACGCACATAATTCTCTTTTATATCGCTTCAGAATAAGTCCTTAAACTATATTTGGATATTAATACGGTTTCCATGTTGAATGCTCGGTCTATCGCGAAGATTTTCACCTGTAGAACAGACTCACAAAACAAGGAATTTAAATTCGCGATACGCTATACAGGGGGATCAGATCCAACCGAACCGTCTACCGAATAAAAACTGAAATAGACTACAATTTACTTAAATAATCTAATGTTAAGTGGGTCCCTTGTCACCACGGCATAGCGCGTCCTCCATGTATGTAGAGTAGCTGCGAATATACTGAATAAGCAGTCGTGGACAGACGACAAGGGGTCGTCCTCCAGCTTGGGGGTTAGACGTGGGGCTAAAAATTCCTCACCATAAAAATAAGCTTGTTTCGAAAATGTTCAAGAAGCCTCGGATCTGGTCGGATTCTCTGAATATAGACGGATAGGGACCAGTGGAGGGCTGTTGTGAACACGGTAATGAACTTTTGTGTACCATAAAATGCTGGGAAATTCTTGTACGGCTGCATAACTAGAGGCTCCTCAAGAAGGGTTTAGCTCCATGAGTGAGCAAGTGAGTCTAATATTGTTTGGTGAAACAGCTTTAATTTAAAAGCATATGTTGTGACAGCTTTCTTTAAAAGATCATAATTTCTTATTCGGTGGGCCGATGCAAAGCAAATTTAATTACACTAAAACCAAATTTAATCGAAAATATTTCAGTAATTTCGGACATGACATATAAAGAGAGATGGACACAACTGTACCCGGAGTGGAACCTCACGATCACGCAATGTTTATCTACACTTCGTGAGACAGAAAGGATAAAAACTTGTTTACCAAACTTCAGATCGACTTCCCACTCTTGGGTGTTGTTGTAGTTATTGGCTACAATTTTCTTCCTCCTAAAGTAAACAGACAGATGAATAACCATCATTAAATAAAGACGCTCCCTTCTTTCGTGTCGGCACTGTATAACAAACTTTTCCCCAGATGCGAAGTAACTCTTCGCTTCATACAATATTCATTCCATCATTGAATCAACTTAAACTTTGTTCTCTCTTTTGTCTTTCGATTTTATTACTGAATTTGCTGCTTGAAATTGTTCCGACAATTGAAATGCTAATTGAAGTATCCACATCAAACGCGAAAGGCTGTCTAAATCCCTGTTACAGGCTCCCTTAATTGGCGGATCACTTGACATGAAAGGTACTAGAGTGTATTAAATTGAAACTTTTAACAGTAAATGGAACATGTCCTACTTTTAATCAGCAACGAGTGTTCTTCCTGTTTAAACCGAACGCCTTCGTGTAGTGGTTAATATCACTGCTTCCTTCCAGAGGTCTCCGCTTCTAAATTCAGTCCAGGAACCCAGTTTCTTGATTATACACTTTTTGTAGTTTTATTCAGTCTTCAGGGAAACGATGCACAAACGACGGCCTTCAAACTGATTCTAATGTTATTATAGGCCTACACAACCATATCTTAAAAATCCGATGCTACGTAAATAAAGTAGATCATACAGCGTCATTAAATAAAACAGATTTGTTAGGTTTTTATTGCATAATGAGGAGCTTCATAACTTGTACTCTTCCCCAAGTATAATTAGAATGATCAAGTATAGGAGGATGAGGTGGGCAGGTCATGTAGCACGAATGTGGGGACTAGGAATGCGTATAGGATATTGGTGGGAAAACCAGAAGGAAGGAGACCACAGGGAAGACCAAGATATAGGAGGGTGGACAATATTAGAATGGATCTTAGTGAGATAGGATGGGATGGTATGGATTGGATAGATCTGGCTCAGGATAGGGACCAGTGAAGGGCTCTTGTGAACACGGTAATGAACCTTCAGGTTCCATAAAATGCTAGGAAATTCTTGAGTAGCTGCAGAATTGGCGGTTCCTCAGGTAGGGCTCAGCTCCATGAGTAAGTAAGTAAGGTTTTTATTCTTTCTGTAATCATGCATGTTAATGGAACCTCAGAACCAGAAACGTGAAATATGTTGTGGTGAAATATTATGAATGTTGTTAACTATGATATTTATAAAAGGTAAAAACATATTTATAACTGGTGGCGTTTAAATGATGGTCAAGTTGGAAAAAATTAAGGCATGATCTACGTGTATTTACGTCTGGTTATGAGAAATGTAGAACCTAACAGATGCTTTGAAAATGTGACACAGTTCGAATGTTTGAAATGATAGTAACAAATCAAAATTCGATTCAGTAGAGAATTAAGAGGCGATTGAACTCGGGTAATGCTTGCTACCATTCAGTCCAGAAACTTTTGTCTTCTCGTCAGTTGTCCAAAAACATAAAAATTAGAATATACAAAACTATAATTTTTCCCGTGGTTTTGTATGGATGTGAACTTGGTCTCTGACATTAAGGGAGGAACACAGACTGAGGGTGTTTGAGAACAGGGTGTAGAGGAGAATATTTGGACCAAAGAGAGATGAAGTCACAGGAGGTTGGAGAAAACTACATAATGAAGAGCTTCATAACTTGTACTCTTCTCCAAATATAATTAGAATGATCAAGTGAAGATGGGTTAGATGGGCAGGGAATGTAGCAGGAATAGGGGAGAAGCTGAATGCATATAGGACATTGGTGGGAAAACCAGGAGGAAAGAGACCACTGGGATCATCAAGAATATTAAATAGGTGTTTGAGAGATAGGATTGAGTGATATGGACTGGATTGATCTGGACCAGTAGAAGGCTCTTGTGAACACGGTGATGAACCTTCGGGTTCCATAAATTGCTGGGAAGTTCTTAAATAGCTGCACAGCTGGCGGCTTGTCAAGAAAGGCTCAGCTCTATGAAGTTAGTTAGAACTTTATATTTTGATTTTATACGGCTGTATGAAACGGGAAATTATGACATTAGGTTTTCTTCAATACAAATAAGTCTCCATCACGTGTATAGAAATTCTAATTTGGAATCAGTATGTCACTGAACTCCAGAACTGAAAGCCGTACTCAATGGAAGTGACCAATTTTGACCGTCACCTCCATGTCACTTCCTCTCATACGGTTTACAATTCACTGGTCCCAATCAATCATTCCACAGTACGCAATGGGAGTTACTGAGAGAATCGTCACATAAACTACGCAACAGACATGTCAAACTCTCTATGGAAAGGGCTACCAGCATTTTTGTCACTGCTACCTACAGAGCGTTCAATTGAAACGGAAAAGTTCTGCGATCGAAACGCTAGCTTGTTGTCTGACCATGGAAAGCAGGAAATGGACAAAGCTTTCGATGATGTACCATCAGTTCTTCTTGAGATTGACATTATTATTATGATAATTAATTTCTATGCGTGTATGTACGTATATTGCCCTTTCTCGCCACAAATGGCATAACTATTGGAAATGTACTTATTTTATTTTTCTCGCCTGTTAAAGTTAACTTCAATTTTTCTTAGAATTGTTATTAATTTATTGCTAATATAGAGACTGGCATATTTTGTATTTTGCTCTTTAATTATTTTTGTTTATTTCTATGTTCTTGAGCTAATTTTGTAATTTTCCTCTCTTAATTGCTGTTAAGTTTGCACTTACATAAACACGAATAGAATTAACTTATTAGCATGAACTTTTATAAATGAGAACACTTTTTGATAATATATAAGATATAACGTGCATTTATTTTTTTATTGCTAGTGGGGTGGGACTAAGTCCCTTGTACTGCGGCCACTTCTGGCCTATTGTACCAGCCCCAGATGATAGGTGAGGGTGATTGTGGAGCAATTTGTGGAATGAAGATTGGCAGGGGAAATCGAAGTACTCTGAGAAAACCTGCCCCAACGTCACTTTGTCCACCACAAATCCCACTTGACCACACCCGGAATCGAACCCGGGCCATCGCGGTGGGAAGCCATCGACTAACTGCATGAGGTATGGCGTGCTTATGGACCTTACTGGTGGTACGGTGATCACTTTTGTCATCTGCAGTGTTTCTGTGGACCGTGGACTGAGTGTTGGAAGTGAAACAGTGCGTGGACCGGAGAGCGTGTTAGTGTGATACACCTTTGATCTGAATGTGATGTCTGAAGATAAGCTAGATACAGTTTTTAAGCATTAACTGAATTAACAGTACAGTTTAAGCAGACATACTCTGCTGAACTGAAAAGTTCTTGTTTTTGTTCGTAATTTTAAAGCATACTCACGCATTCTGAGCGGCAAGATATTGATAGACTGAGAGTTATGTAAACTGTGATTTAATATACGTAAACAATATCCTGTGAATATGACCTCTTCGGGGAACTTTAAAATTTTAATTTTTAACGAAGTTCCCAATAATAGTTCCACTTCGGTTTTATGAAACGGAGCGATTGTGGCGGCAGGTAATATGAAAGAAACCTCTATACATTTTCCGAAATGGCAGAATCATTAGGCAACCAACGAACTTAAATGTGGTTTACGGAATTCATATTTTCTTTCTCGAGATTCGATTCAGGTGCCTCAGGATTCAAGGCTCTGAACCTAATCATTGATTGGAGTTAAACTGTTTTTGTTTCGACAAATTTAGTCTTGGTCACATGAATTTTCTCTACGTTTATTATCTTGTCTCTTCTTTTATTTCACATTCTGCTACGTATAATTAAGCTAGACGCAAGAGCGATTCCTTTTTGTTTGTTTGTTTGAAATAAATATTTTTCTTTCCCTTCAGAGTTACCATAGCCTTTTTAAAGGAAAACTCGTCGAATTTGTTACGGCTTTTTCCTTTCATTTTCCACGTTACAAGATTCGTTCATGCTCAGAACAGTTTAATTTACTTTTGTGGTCATTAAAACCATTCTCTTAATCTTGGAGCAATTATTTTTCTTAAAAATGCAAATAGATCTTTCGTTTTATCTCTCTCTCTCCCTGAAGTTATATTCATGGAAATTTATGAGAGACATTAAAAACTAATAATTATGTGATAAAAAGACAAGCAATTTTTGCGCAGTTATATAAAGCCATGAGGAAGAAAAAAGGAAGTTAAATTGGGCTGGAAGAGATACATATACATTTAAATACTGTTTGTTCCAAAATTTTACAAATATTATTGGTCATTGTAAACAAAAATGTGTATATTTGTACATGTGTCCTATTCCGAACAGTTTCCGACATATAGCTATTTCACAGTACACTGTACACTGTACACTGTACAGACTAGCAACACGCCATGTCCTCACAAGAGTTGCAAAGTGCGTTGATGATGACAGTGGAATTTTCGAAATGTATTATACTAGGTAAACTGTACCAACTTTGTCACTTGAACAATAAATACCGGTATTAGAAACAGTACGTAATATCTCTTTCTTATCAACAGTTTTGGAACTGTACAGTGAAATAACTCTTATCTCGGAAACTGTTCGGAATAAGACACGTGTGCTTATACATTTTTTTGCTTAGAATGACCGATAATATGACCTCCAAGAATAACTTCTCTAGTGCTTTTTATCCGTTATCCAACAATTCCTCCTCTGTTGAGTCAGTCCCTGTTGCCAATGAAATGTGTTTACACATCGGTTCCCAGTTATTCCTTTGTTGAGTGTTAGAATCTGTTGCCCAACAACGGGCGTTGCTTACAGAGCCAATACTTAGCACGGGTCTACATACGATATGCATACCGCAGACTCTGTTCTATATCAGCCAGACAGTCATTTATCTTAAGGTTAAATTAGCTTCATTCATTGCAGGAATTGACTCTCAGTAGGCACAAACACGGTCTGAATATAATTTGCCATGCAGACAAATCCAGGATTCGACGAGTAATGGAATCATCATAGTTGTCTGCCCTTGCTGACTTAATGCAGTTCAGAAATGTTGACTAGTACACCTCAGCACTGTGCATTCATGCATAACAAAAGTGGATTAATACTGACACTTCCCTTTTATATCGTGTTTATGTTCGCCTGGCATATTCTGCAACATACACTGCAATTTTATCTGATGATACAGAGACTTCGTTTCTTTAAATAGGTCATATTTTATTTAATACTCTTGAAATTCAAAAGCCCCCATCTCCGAATTTAAAACAGAGCTACCAGAATTAATGTAAATCTATGGGATAGTTAATGGCATTTTATCTGTACTGGCAGAATGCCACTATAATGCCACTTAAAACAAGTTGTCTCTTGTGTCGTAGTTCAAGAACGAATTTTTAATTCCAGAATTTTTTTCTTCGAACAAAACTCTACTATCTCTTTACGTATGTCTGTCTCTACCTTGATTTATCTGCAGACATCAACGCTGTAGAATTATTGGCCACTTTTCCGAAGACTTCATTCCCAAATCTTGTCACTAATCCTCAATCCTCAAAATATCATTACAAATAAATTTGTAAATATTTGACATCCACGTTATCATCATGGCTGAATGCGAAATTACGAAGAAAGATGATTCCTTTAACAATTCTATTTTATGAGATATAACGCCCCGTAGTACGTTGAAAGTCAACCGACGTTTCGGAGGAATGTGTCTCCTCCATCATCAGGGTTCAAGAATAAGCCAAAAAAAAACAGAGTGAAGCGGGTAACAAACATAGCAGGCTCTTCATAA
This sequence comes from Cryptotermes secundus, assembly GCF_002891405.2. Lineage (NCBI taxonomy): Eukaryota > Metazoa > Arthropoda > Insecta > Blattodea > Kalotermitidae > Cryptotermes > Cryptotermes secundus. The sequence continues at coordinate 490,574 of NW_019719361.1, read as the reverse complement.
CAAACCTGTGAGAATTTTAAAACCTGCATAGATGAATTTTTCTCTCTTATGTCAATTAACGATGAATGTTCAGTCGAACTGTTAAACAGAATAGTATCAAAGATGAAAGTGACTGTTATTAAGTGACTTGGATTTTGAAGGAAATGATAAGTGCCCATTCTCTGTTACTGTCCCCATGTTTGCCCGAGAGACTGAGGAAAACCTGTAAAGAACTCAGTCAGGATAGCTGACCACGATTTGAATCCTACGCCTCTCTTTATAACCGATAAATTTATGAAAATTGAATGCAACAAAATGTTCGCTCTACGAAATATTTTGGAATGATGCCTGAGTTATCATTGAAATCATACCTGTGAAATTAAATTTTGACATGTTACAAAGACATCTGCTTGTGTTATGAGTGTTATTAAAAAACTCGGTCGTCAAATGCACGTTAAAAATTCAGTGGTTTTCATGGGTAACCATATTATTGATCAGTTATTTATTCAGACCCTGAGGGACATCGAAACCCCAGTTTCACTGAATATGCACGGATATTCATGTGTTTCGACAAATGTCAAAATTTAAATAGCAAATGGAGCACAGGTAGATTCTCTTTCCTGGGATTTTGCGCCGTGTAGTCCAGTAGAATTATGCTGATATTTACAATTAACGTGCTGTCTCTGTCTTCATGTTCGTTGAGAAAGGCGAGAAAGTAAACGGCAGACAGAGGTCTCTTTGTTGTCTACTTACTTGACTTTCTATTCCGTCCTGAAGATTGAAGCAGCATGATCATCCAAAGCATCAATTTACTTCCACCAGACTACTGGGCATTATATTCTCTTCACGGTCACAGATGTGAGAACGTCAAACCTCGCGAAGAGAAGATAATTCTCACTGCTGTTTTTTACTGCCTCTTCTATTCCTGTCCTTAACCATTACTGGTAACTCATATTCACTGATCACACTGCCCGGCCAGCCGCACGGTGTAAGGCATGAACAGTCTTTGTTCGCTGGAAGTCTGGGATCGTAGGTTCGAATTCCACTCAAATCATGGATGTCTCTTGTCGTTTATTCTGTGTTTGTGTTGTTCTGTGTGTAGGTACCGCCCTTGAGACGTGCTGATCCCCCGTCCAAGGAGTCCTGCCGACTGTGTATAGGATTAAGAAACAGAAAAAGCGACCAAGATCCAAAAAATGACTGTAGATAGATAGATAGACAGATAGATACATTGATAAATAGATAGATAGACAGACAGACAGAGAGACAGTGATTCATAATCTTGCATAAGACATAGTGAATCAAGAATTGTTATAAATATTTATATATTTTATATATACAAATATACAGATGGTGTAAAATTCTTAGGGGCCGTAGCGTGAACTGCGCCTGTAGGAACGGTTTGTTACTTTATTCCATTTTACATCATATCTTTCGCCGTTCACCACCTTTTCCTTCTCTGTGGAATAAATTCCGTCTTCTTGTTTCCGTATTTCTTTTCTCTTTTATCCGCTTCTCATTTTCTATTCCTCACAGTGTCAGTAAAACTGCAGTAAATCTCATGAAATTCCTCTAATGAAAATTTGACTTGCAAAGATTCGACACACTTTCGTCTACTCCTTGCTTCTTTATGAGGCAAATGTAGGAGACTGGAGGTTACATTTTTGTTTCCCTCTTCCGCATAATTAAACCGTTTCGGTGGTCGGATTCTTTTCAAACGCACCTTCAGCTTCATATCCGATACAGGATAGGATCAAATTGAAGATTATTATGAACACGATAGGAATAATTGATTTCTGTGAACCTTAAATCTTTAAAGGCCGGAGGTTCTACTCTTTTCACCTGCTTTAAGGTACTAAAACTCTATCCACAGAGTGAATTCTGTGTGTTTCATATGAACGATTCGTTACCTAAACAATATTAGCAATTGATCTTTGTAGCGGAGAGAATATGTTTCCTGTGAGGTACGTACTGAATTTTTATGTTAATCAGAAGATAATTAGTCTTCATGGGATTTTCTATGCAACCTTAATATATTGTAACGTGTTTACGTTACTGATCCCACTTCTGACACCAGTGTAACGTGTTTCTTGTTACTGAAGACGCCGTAGAGATGGTTAATTGGTTTATTTAACAATCTACAAGTAACGGCTACAATTACTTATCTCACAGTTGCGGGGTTTCACACTTTATAACCCTAATCGCATTAATCTGTTAACACTGTTGCGGGGTTTCACGACTTATAACCCTATGCGCAAATCAGCTCACTCTGTCTTCAGTGGTCTACACGTTTACAGTAGGGGAGCTTTGTATCACTGTATCACACGCTCCCAATTACACAATCGCACACACGTCCGGATCTTCTTACCGCGACGGCTGCTATACTCCAACTTTAGTCGGCTGACTGGNGGAGGAGGGGGAGGGGAGCGCTGACTCACCCGCCGCGTCACTGCTGGTGGGGGGTCGTTCTCCTTAGCGCAAAATGTCACAATATGTTTCTTTTAATCTTTGATGTATCTCGTACAAATTAGGTAGGCAGTTACATTTGTTACTTCTCATATACCTATAGCAACATATTATTATTGGAGGGGGTGGGTTTCCCCATGCACCGCGACCAGTTGTTGATCTATTGTACGTCCCCCTTTGATATTCTACCAGTCTCCATACCCTACCGGTACTGGCGCGTGCTATCAGACCCGTTGAGCCAACGAGGTCAGCCCTCAGTACGTTGATACTTCCCCCATCTACCAGAGGCATTGGAAACTACTTGGGCGGGAAATTGTTGCCTAATTTAGCTCGGCGGTCTTCTAGAGACATGAGGTTCTTTTACGTACCGTAAAGCTACGTCACGTAAGAGAACCTCATGTCTTGTTCCCTGAATTTTTCCGCCCTTAAAAATTCCATGACCTCCGCCGGGTTTCATGACCTTGAGTCATGAGGTGGGAACGTTACCCCTAGACTACGGAGGCCGCCGCTTATAGCAACCTTAACTTCGCCAAGTATAATTAGAATGATGAAGTCGAGGAGGATGAAGTGGACAGGGCATGTAGCACGAATGATGGAGACGAAGAATGAATATAGGATATTGTTGGGAAAGCCAGAAGAAAAGAGTCCACTGGGAAGACCAAGGCGTAGGTAGGTGGACAACATTAAAATGGATCTTAGAGAGATAGACTGGGATGGTATGGATTAGATTGATCTGGCTCAGGATAAGGACCAGTGGAGCGCTCTTGTGAACACGGGAATGAACCTTCGGGCTCCATAAAATGCTCGTAAATTCTTGAGTAGCTGCAGAATTGGCGGCTCCTCCAGAAGGGCTCAGCCCCATAAGTAGGTAATTAAGTAAGTAAGTACAGCAACATAATTTTAACCAGTGCAACATTTAAGCACTCGGTAGGAAAGAGATAATAATGCTGTTATTCTCATACAGTAGATCTATTCGGAATAATAAATCGATTTATTCATATTTCCTCGTTCATAAGACGGAAGTGTTTAACAAAAATTTACCTTTGTAAAGTCATTAAACTTCACATTTTGGCTTACGCGTGTTTATCTTGTTACACACACCTGAAGGCACGCACCCACAAATTTATATAGCCCTAAATTGCGTCATTAAATTCATAGAGATGCTTAATTAACTTTCAGCTAAAGAGAGCGCCGTAGTACACACTAATTTTCCCTTCAGGCGCGTTTTCTTCTGGAAGATTAAATAGGTGTATGATTTGCAAAAGCGTGTTCATATTTTGACTTGCAAGGGAAACGGTATGAGATCAGCGAAGCATAAAATTTAAAATTGAAAGATATATGTCTCCCTCATTATAACAATAGCCTAAATTGAATGTGACCTTTGACCGCGAAGGATAATGGAGCAATAACCTTAAAATTCCTTTATTCAGGAAACGCCTGGTTTGAATCTCTCATGTGATTAGAAAATTAGAAAAGTTTCTTACGATGGTAGATTAGTACAAATATTATGTTTTTGAACATTATCCATCGTCTTGTCTATATTTAAAACCCGTCCTGTTTATTTTTCAAAACACAACGTTTCGGAGACTGGATTCTATCTCGGTCTTCAGGTAAAACCTTCTCAGTTGGGCCCAATAGATAGAGCTGGTCCCTATCTGTGACTGAGTTTTTCCTGTTATTTTAGAAAAACAAGAAAAATAATATGGTGCAAGTGAAAAAACCCCATTGGTGCATAGGGAGGTGTGGATGTAAGCAGAGGAGAGAAAGTTTCTTAATTTGAAAATGCCCCCCCCCCCACGCACACTGTCTCACTAGAAGTTGCTAGTTTCATATTCAGATATTCAAACTACACCCTTCCAGTTACTGGCAGCCGACCGTGTTGCAAGAAAATTGTCAACCAGCAGAAAACACACAGAATAGAATGCATTGATATTCATTGAAAACATGTGACTCTTCAAGTGCGCCTACTTTGTTCATTTCAAGGGAAGAATTTGTCATCAAGAGAAGATAAATGTATATATTTCTGTTGAGGGAAACTTTTCTCGAAGTAAAAAATATTTCTTCAGCATATGCTTCCTGTTCTTCTTGTCTCGTTTGTTAAGTTAATAATCGCAAACCTTTTTCAGTAGATTGTAAGATTCTGGATATTAACCTTTCTGCCGGTCAGGGTAGCCGAGCGATCTAAGACATGCACTGTCTTCGCTCGCTCGGAAGCCGGGATCGTGGGTTCGGATCTGTTTCCTGTGAGGTACGAACTGAATTCTTATATATTATTCTTATACACTGCCGGTCACAGTAGCCGAGCGGTCTAAGGCATGCACTGTCTTCGCTCGCTCGGAAACCGGGATCGTGGGTTCGGATCTGTTTCCTGTGAGGTACGAACTGAATTCTTATATATTATTCTTATACACTGCCGGTCACAGTAGCCGAGCGGTCTAAGGCATGCACTGTCTTCGCTCGCTTGGAAACCGGGATCGTGGGTTCGGATCTGTTTCCTGTGAGGTACGAACTGAATTCTTATATATTATTCTTATACACTGCCGGTCACGGTAGCCGAGCGATCTAAGACATGTACTGTCCCGGAATCCGGGATCATGAGTTCAAATCCCACACAATACATAAATGTTTGGTATGATTTTATTCAGTTTTTGTGTTGTCCTGTGTTTAGGTAGAGGCCTTGAGACGGGCTGATCACTCGCCCAAGGAGTCCTACCGTCTGTAAAATGATAATGAAACTGAAAATCAGAGGCCAGGGCCCAAGGGGGCTCTACAACGAGAAAAATATATTAACATTCCTGGCTAGCATAATTTCTCCTTAAATTTCCCCCCATATATGACGAGGCAGTGACTAACAATAGGCCTCAGTTCTATCATTTTCCATTTTTATTCCCATCAATTGCCGTTCTGCATTGTCTAGATAGAAACACAAATGAAAATCTATTATTTTTTCAAAACACTGGATAGTAAAAATTTAATATTATAGTTTCTTTCTCACAAACTTTGCAACTATATTAATGTTGGAAGTAAAATAAATTATGTAACAAATGAAATAATATTACTTAAATAAAGAAAAAGTTACAAGATCACCTGATACGATTTATAGGCCAAAGTCGGCAAGTGGGAACACATTTCTCGTTTGAAAAATTCATTATATAAAAATGAATATAAGTATTATGTTCCTGGGCATTACTAATCGTCCTGCACAAAATTTCGGAGACTGGATTCTGTCCCCTTCTTCGGGTGACACCCACCTCTTTTGATTCCGTCCAACTGAGTTAAGTTCATCCTGAATACGTACACAGAATCCAACCTCCGAAACATTGTGTTTTAGATAATACAGGACGATGGATAATGCCCAGAAACATAATATATGTATTAATGTACCAACTTTGGAAGCTTTTGGACCCTATATGTCTCTGTTTCTCTTTCCGCTGTATATCTGAGAAGATGCGATCTATCGATCCATACTCATATTTGGACACCCTGTAACAGGATAATATTCTCGTGCAAGATGCAAATTATCTTCCTTATTCTGGTCCAACAGCAATGCTCTGAACGGAGTTTCTGAAGTCACCCAATTCTCTGTATTCTATCTGCTGGAGAGACGTCGTTAAAAACGCTACTTGTGCTTTCAAGCGTGTACAATAGGGCTGGCCGAACAATCATAAGAACTTGAGAGGCTGACATATCAAAGCGCTGATAACAGTGGGAGGTGTAGTCCTGTTCACAGTGTGGCCAGCTCAGATAATGCAAGACTGACACTTGCTTTTCGCTGGCACTCAAAGAGACGTGTGTGTAGACAGGAGGGTGTCTCAAAATGGATCTTCAGAGACAGTGCCTTGTCTCTGCCTTTTGTGAACACAGTAATGTACATTAGGGTTGCATGGAATTTCTTGACAAGCTGAGTAACTATCTGATTTTCAAGGAAGATACTAGCCATTGAATCATGTAGTTTGTTTGCCAGTACGTTGATATGTTTTGAGTTCTTGTGAATTAGTTTTGATTTAGTCCCATCCCGGTCCGTCGCACTAGCAATATTATTAAAGTTTATCAACTTCGCCCAGTGCGATAACAACATAGAGCGGCACGAACAACAGGATGGCATTAAAGAGTCCTATACTTCAGACAACGGAACCACGACGTCGAGTACACTCATCTTTCGTTAAAGACAAGAAGTATACAGGACACGAACAAAATTGGTTCTAAATTTGAATAAAGTTTTTTTAAACCAAACTTGTAAACAAAATAATTATAATAATGTTGTATTTAAGGTCCTGTTGCACTGACTCGTATCCATATATATATTAACCGTCTTTTAGTGTATACAATTTCACTTGTCACTTCACACTACATGTTTCGGCATCATTCTGCCATCCTCAGGTGTATTAATCACGTTAAACCATTGCACTGCCTGGCATCAAGTGTCCATTTATAAAATGATATAAAATGTGTGTTCGTCGTTGTTCAGTAATGAAATTTATATATTAAAACTTGTTAAGATCTATCATCTTACATGCCGTATATCAAACTCATGTGTAATGCCCTTCATCCGCTATGGGAGTCTTTCTTCTTATGTTTTAGTTGTGTATATACTGTGTCTTATGTGTCTTTCTTATGTGGCTGCGTGTGTTGTATTGCTGGACGTATGTGTCTGTTTGATATACGATATGTAAGATGATAGATCTTAACAAGTTTTAATATATAAATTTTATTACTGAACAACGACGAACACACATTTTATATCATTTTATAAATGGACGCTTGATGGCAGGCAGTGCAATGGTTTAACGTGATTAATACACCTGAGGATGACAGAATGATGCCGAAACATGTAGTGTGAAATGACAAGTGAAATTATATGCACTAAAAGACCGTTAATGTATACACATTATGGATAATTATAATAATGTATAAATATTTTAATGTATTCATGCATATCGCTGTAGATGTTAACGGAACAGAGTTTGTATTCAGGGCGCTGTGATAATATTGTGTGGCTGTACTGATATTGACCAGTAACATTGTAATAGTACGTAGGGCAGTCAAGAAGTTCCCGGAATTCCCCTGCAGACGGAGAACGAGCGATAAGATAGCGCACACACTGTTGTGGTGGGGAGCTCAGCATGTCTGCTCGCAGGCACAACAGGTCTGGACAGGTTTCAGTGTGCAGTGTCGTTACTGTTCCGTTTGAATTAGACGTTTCCGCATGTATTGATATACGATCGTATCCTTCTGAAAATGGTCTCTCAGACCGAAACATGTCAAGGATGAACGACTAAAGAGGAAAGAAAGAAACAAAACACATTTTATCAGTCACACTGGAAGAAGTTTATAAGCTTTCATACTATTTCTAGTGTGACGGACCAGGGTGGGCCACAACAAACCTAATTCACAAACACTACAGTCGCAAAGTCTCGATGAAACAGATCTACTGGTAGAGTTGAGAAATAGAATGAAATGTAATTTTTTATGAATGGGATCTGAACAGGCTGGGGATAGGTTCTAATGGCAGAATTTTGTGAACACTGTATTGAACTTCACAAAATCCATAAAATCACTGATCTGTTATCTGCCCTATGAAGCACATGCAACAAGGAGTTGTTTTCCATGACGGAACATTTGGAATGCTGAAATTAAATATTTTTTATGGAAATTACAGAAATTTTATTGCAGATATCACTATATGAAGTTATCTTTGCGGATAACGATAGCCGAACGGTCTAAGGCATGAACTGTCTTCGCTCGCTCGGATTGTGGGTTCGAATCCCACATAAGGTAGGGATGTTTGGTATGTGTATGCGTTTATTCTGTAATTGTGTTGCCCTATGTTTAGGTAGAGGCTTTGTGACGAGCTGATCACCCGTCCAAAGAGTCCTACCGTCTGTAAAACGATNGTCCTACCGTCTGTAAAATGATCATGAAACTGAGAAATCAGCCCTGCGCTCCAAACTGGGAGCGAGAGAGAAAAAAACTCCCCCACCCCACCGGTATGTGGGGTCATGATATATACTGAGGAGCAGTGCGGCTCAGTCGTTATTGTACCAAATTTGAACACTCTTCACACTACAAGCAGTTGTGACGGAAACATATCTGCCCCTGTGTAAACTTCACTGAAGTTACCTTGTTCTCTTGTTACGGAGCAGTTTAGTCTTCTTGTGATCACGAATCGGCAACTCTAAAAGACTCAAAGTTTTATTTTCAGAGTCTTCTCTCCTCCTACTCCATCTTTTACTTACATTTCCTGTAATTTTCTCCATTGTCCTGTAATTTCTAACCCAGTATTCAAAATGCAAAACGATGAAGTAACTTTCAGACGTAAATTTAAAATGAAGAATGCCGTCTTCTTGGATGTGACATCGCGTAGATATTGCATTAACCGACGTTTCGGAGGAACGTATCGCCTCCATCTTCAGGGTATAATAAATTCGCGAACGATTAGTTAGCGTGAGCAGGTGGTTCCAGTCTCCAGTCTATACATCCACTCCACCATACGCCTTCATGGCATAGTACTTAATTAGTTAAGCATAGGGACAGCTTTACATTTTTACTGTTTTTATTTCTTCCATTGTTTTAACACCTTTTCTTCCTTCTTTCCAGCTGGTTGCAATGGTACCTTTTCTGACGTGTATTCAGAAAATACGTGTTTCGAATCTCGCCCGACATACCAGCAACACTGAGGTGTTTCGTCATTTTCCTCAGTCAATGCCAATGTCAGTAGAGAATCCCAAATTAGACAACGAGATGCTGACAGTGCACTAAAATCATTATTAACATCATTGACCAAACAGCCCTTTATGATCTATAATCTTAGAAGTTTCTGCCAGAATTGATCTGGATTTCGCAGCATTAGAATTATACAGAGCAAGGTTGTCAGCCTTGCGTCCAACACCTAACCTGGAGAACCAGCTCCATGTATATATATCCCCTAGTAACAGGGTGGGAACGCCTCTGTGGTCTAGTGGTCAGAGATCCTGGCTAGAGATCCAGAGGTCCGGGTTCGATTCTCAGCGCTACTAGATTTTCTGAGATGTAGTGGGTCTGGAACGAGGTCCACTTAGCCTCGTGATGATAACTGAGGAGATATTTCAAGGAAATAGCGGATCTGGTCCAGAAAACCGAAAATAACGGCCGTGGTGATCCGTTGCGCTGACCACGTGACACCCTCCATCCGCAAAAGTTGACACTAACTTCGCCGACAAGCGGCGGTCGCTCGGTCGGTATAGTTACTTGCGGATTACAGGCTACGGAGTGACAGGGTGGCTCAGTTGTCACCGAGTTCCCTTTTCGTCGCCTTCTACGATTGGTAGGGCTAGACTTGAAGATATTCTAACCCGCCTCCACTCGGAGAATTAGAATAAATCACAAGTAAAAAAAATACTCTTCTCCCTTCTTTACTCCTGTGTCACATATGCATTTGGTATATAACTGGACCTACAAATTTAATAACTTTGAGAGTTAAATTAAATTGTGTGCTTTACAGACCTGGATTAAGCGTCGAAGTCAGTGAAATGTTTTGGAATCGAGACGAGATGCTGTTAGTAGGATTGGAGCAGGAACCCAGTGGAAGCAAAAAGCGGCAGGGGGAGAAACGGGAGGAGAAAGAAAATTGTGACGGTTGCTTCGTTTCTCCCGTAATGAATATTTTGTCCGAGGAATGGGATTCGTGTAGCGGTGTAATTTAAAATACCCCGCGAAGTAATCAAGCAGTGGGCTTTATCCCCCAGTGCACGCCCATGCAGGAAACCGCGTGGATAATTCATGATATTAAATCCCACTGTGAGAAGAAAATGAAGAGGCGCTTATTTCAGAAATCGCAATTCAAGTTCTGTATTGATGTGAATAAAAATGGTTCCCGGAATTATGTGACGTCACAGAACATCATTGAATATGTCTGTGCAGCGGTAAAGCTTTTAATCGCGTAGGTTATTGGTTCGAATCACGGCAACGATAGGTATTATTATTATTTAAATGGGGTTATGCCCTATGGCAGTAGTACTACAATAAAACACAACACATAAATAACACACATCACACAATTTAACACACCATACTTAAAACTACACAAACCACAAAGGACCCACTAGCACATAGTAAATACAATGAAAATACACTTATATAACAATAACAAATACAATTACAACAACAATTGTATAAATTAATATTAATGAAAGAATAAGTTGGATTTTTTCAATTGACCTAATCCTTCCAGACGCACTATGGCCCTGGGATTCACTCAGCCTCTAACAGAAATGAGTACCAGGAATTAATTAAATAATTTTCCTGGGGAGTAAAGCGCGGCCGGCGCGTAGGGCTGACAACCTTACCGCCATATTTGAGCCGATTGTCTAGATAATGTGGGACCCTCAACGTCTCACAACCTTATGGACCTTCATGGCCTGTTACAGGGATAGGTTTACTTTTTGTTTTAAAGATTAAGTATACTATACACTAAACAATAATAGTACTGGGATGTGTAACGCCATGTTTAGATGCGACCACATTTCACCTTGACTTTCCTTTCATCCCACTTCACTTCACTGCCTTCTCCAATGATTTCTCCTATACCTTCACTTCGCCTCATTTATCACTTTCCTAACCCTTTTCCTAAAATTACTTGATTTGCAGGAGAGAGTCCCTAAAGCATCTGCAAATAGTTGGTTCCAGATCTGTATGGTCCTATTTACAAAGAAGTATTTTCCGATATCTGTCTTTTGCTTTCTGCTTGGTTTCCCTTACTTCTTCAGGGAGAATTCCCGGGTAGTATCTAAACTAGCCCACTGTCACTTCTTTACGAATAATTTCCAATTCATTTGCCACCAACTGTTCCACCATTCGGCTTCGTCTCACGTACAGACAACATCAAAAATATATCACAGATTTACAAAATAACAGTAGAAGATGTGCCATTTTGATTTTCCAAAATCTTACTTTGAGGCGGAGCTTATTAAGGGTGAATTATGAGATGAGTTTGGACTGTATTTGTTGCACCTTATACATTTACACAGTTCGGGACTACCTCTATCGCTATACTACGCATTTTCCAGTTCACTATTACACACGCACTACGGTTCTCAGGCTTCACTAGTCGTATCCTGGCAACGGATTTATCACAGCCTCACTGTAAATTCAAATAACACGTGCAGTACTTGGCACAGTCTAATTCCTTCTCGCCAATTCTGAAGTCTCGACTCCGCTACTCTCGAATATACTCCCGTCTACTTTCCTTTTCTACTCTTGTCCTGCCGAACTCTTCTTATAAACATTTTTGCACGGACCCCATTGAAACACCGTCTTCTCTTGTCAAGAATATTTGTTTACTGGTCCATTAACTAGCAACGGATATCCTATTGTTGATCGCGTTATTTGTGGGAATGTGTTTACTGATCCGTTGCCTAGCAATGGCTATACACATATCGTCAGAATCTTTTCTTTGCTATTTTTCATGCCTAACTCGCACAATTTGTTGCGTAATATAAATCTGTTATGAATCACAGCAATTTCCGCAAACCAGTTATACTATATTATCCACCATATATTGTCCGAAAATATTTATTTTATATTTCACTAAATGATAACTATGTTCGATATTAACGTATAAACTTTTGTGGCGTGTATATTTTAGGCTTACGTCATATACTAATATCTTATGGCATAATGCTTAACTAATTATGCACAGGGACAACTTTACTTTACTTAAAAACCGAAATTAAAGACCGTGGGGATTCGTTGCGCTGACCACTCGACACCATCTATCCACCAAATTTAGTACTAACTTGTCCGACAAGCGACGGTCGCTCGGTCGGTATAGTTCGCTTGCGGAGTAAAACCACAGATTTCTTTTACGTTACGTTACTTTACCTTTAAATTTTAATGTCATTATGGTTGCATTGTCCAACTTAGGCCCATCAAAATATCTCATGATACCCTGTAATAATATCCGACCTCGATAAATGTTCATCTATGAAATACTGGTCTTTGGCGATTCTGTAGTATTTGCAGTTGAGTATTGTATTGCACACGTACAGTACAACTCGTATGTAGTACTTCAAAGCTCATAGTAGTGATGCCCCGTGATATTTCGGCAACACGTCTTACTGCGGTGTGATGTGTGCGCTCGAAACAGTTTGTTGCAGGCGCTCTAAACACGGTCACGGAAACAATTAATAATGGCAAGAGACTATATATGAACCCACTCACTCCTTCACTCATGGAGCTGAGCCCTTCTTGAGAAGCCGCCAATTCTGCAGCTACTCAAGAAATTCCCAGCGTTTTATTGAACCCGAAGGTTCATTACCGTGTTCACAAGAGCCCTTCACTGGTCTCTATCCTAAAACAGATCAATCCAATCCATACCATCCCATTCTATCTCTCTGAGATCCATTTTAATATTGTTCACCCACCTACGTCTTGATCTTCCCAGTGGTCTCTTTCCTTCTGGTTTTCCCACCAATATCCTATGTGTATTCCTCTTCTCCCCATTCGTGCCACATGCTCTGCCCACCTCATCCTCCTTGACTTGATAATTCTAGTTACACTTGGCGAAGAGTACAAGTTATGAAGTTCCTCATTATGCAGTTTTGTACTTCGATATTTCTAGGTGTTTGATTTCAATTTCCTATATATGAAGCTTTTTTTTTTATTTTTTGGAAAGTAAAGAGTAGCCGAAAAATATTTCGTACTGGATAATATTAATCGTTTTTCGAGTTTCTTTAACCCTTCGTTCCGTGATCAATGTAATTTAATCATCATTCACTCTCCTATTCCGAAAAGAGTAAGGAAAACGGAAATTAAGGTACGAAGGGAGAAAAAATGAATGAAATTAAGGATAAATATACTCTTAAAAGAGAAGGAAATAAGAAATGAAGTTCAGTAATGAAAGAAATAATAAGAACAAACCGAAATAAATATCAAACCAAAAAGAGAAAAGCGAAAAGGTATTAAGGTAAAAAAGCGAAAGAAAGAAAGACGAAACTGAAAGATAAATTGCGAGTGAAGAAATACATAATCTTAACTTCCATGGTTGTTCTTTAATCGGCTTACCCTCGTGGTCAAATGACCCGACGTTTTATCGAAAATGACGGTAAGAGAATCAAACCCGTGGCGTCGAGATAGTGGGCCAGTCTCAGTCTCATGTCTGGCCATTAGAATCGCAACTCTGCCCTCATACAAGCTGCCCTGGTCCTAAAATAGCGGTGACAATTGTGTTTACAGAAATTACGAGACGCTGGCGTCTCGACGTCGGCGTCGCTCTTTGTCTTTCGTTCTGCACAGTGTTTACCGACGTCTTCAGTTGACATGTTCTGCCAACTGTTTGAACAGTGATCAGCTGTGCCTTGTGGGTAATTGACTTCAGCTCTGTTAAATACTTGAGGGAACAGATTGATCTGTCTTAAAGAGATTTGTCCCCTCTGCGAATATGAGAGAGCATTCCCTTGAATATCCAGATCTTCACTGAATTTCGAAGACTGATGTTCAATATATCGACACTAAATTATTGGTTTTAGTTCCAAATTCGCCTTCTGAGATCCAAATGCTGCAAAAGAAAATTAGTGTTATACTATATAATGACTTGAACAATGACCATAAATTGGAGTCGAACATAAAAAATAAATAAAAGTAAAGCTATCTCTGTAACAGGCCGTGAAGACTCTTAGGTTTGTGAGATGTCGAGGTTTCCACATTTTCTAGACAATCGGCTCAAAGATGGCGGTAAGGTTGTCAGCCTTAAGCGCCGGCCGCGCTTTACTCCCCATGAAAATTATTTAATTAATTCCTAGTACTCATTTCTGGTAGAGGCAGAGTCGGCCTGTGAAATATATATTATAGAGCGTAGAACCGTTGTTATGCGAAGAACGCGAGATAGGCGAATATACTGGAGACGGTTCTAGGCGACGGCTCGGTAAACATTTTGCTGCAGCAAGGAATCGATGCGCAACAATAAACGTACTGTTAGAAACGGGGTGTTCGCTTCTCCTTTGTCGTGCTTATTGTAATTAAGGCGAAACGAAAATCCCAGAGCCTAGTTTGTTAATTATTGGAGAGGGTGGGTTTCCCCATGCACTTAGACCTGTATTGGTCCATTGTGCTTCCCTCTATGATTTCTACCAGTCTCTATATCCTACCGGTACTGGTGCTTACCATCAGTCCCGCCCAGCCAGCGAGACCGGCTCTACTAGCTGAGAGGTATCTATAATGCTTCCCCCATCTACCAGAGGTATTAGAGACTGCTGTTGGGCGAGAAACGTCCGTTAATTTGGCTCAGTGACCTCCTTTGGAGATATGAGGTTCTTTTACGTGCCGTAAAGCTACGACACGGGACCCACGGCTTAAAGTCCCTCCCGGAGGACTTGTTCCCTGAAATTTTCCGCCCTTAAAAATTCCACGACCTCCGCCGGGTTTGAACCCGCGTACCACGAGTCATGAGGTGGGAATGTTACCCCTAGACTACGGAGGCCGCTTCCCAGAGCCTAAATTCTACTGTGATTAATAGTGACTATTTTATGGCCATATTTAAAGGCTAAAGAAAAATTATTTCCCTTGAAAATAAATGTTCATCCACTCTACCACGTATTAAATTGTTATGGTGGTTTTTATGCACGACCTTTCAAGTGATAAAGTGACCGTAGTTTTGTTTGGTTATGGTCCAGTCCACACGACTCCTATTTTAGCATTTCCGCTGAGTAGTGTGACTTAACTGCGCAACACACATGCTTACATTATCACCTCATGCTTCATGTCAGAGCTGAGCGTGAAGATTTCGAAAGGAATGCAAATGCAAACAGGAGATGCTCTTCCTTTTCCCGAAAATACATGGACCGTTCTCCTTCTGTTTACTTTTTTCTTGGATACCATAATGTTGCTCTTTTGAGTCCGTAGGTTACTTTGTATCAAATAAGTTGTCGATAATATAGGGTGTCCTGGTGAAGTTATCCAAAATAAAAAAAATATTTCTCGGATGCTAATTGTCATACACGTATCCGGTTTATGTCATCGGAAAGGAAAACTCTGAAAGTTCTTTTTTTCCATGCTCGTCTTACGCGCATGCGCCGCCGCATTTACACTTATTGATATGGACATTTTTTCTTGTTTTCGTGTCCATAGTTGGCCGCAGCTTGCAGCTACACCCTGTATATAGAAGCCCGCTGTTACGAACGCAATTTTGATGGTAGCACAGGTTTCTTTCTTTGTAGAAACCTTGTAGTTTTATTTTCACCGCCACTTCAAAAAACGCCTGGAGCCACACAGTTACTGGTTAATGTTCCGATTAACGGAAGCTTTTATTAATAAACGACCAGAGCTTGATGCCAACATTACCTAGTTCCGAGATTAAAAATACCTTGAGCTTTATATCCAGGTAATTTATGCACTACTATGTGCTGCTACCCTGCTTATGCAGATATACAAATAGGCAAAAGCGTTATCCGTTAAGAAACTGTAGACTGTATGGTCGTAATCCACATTAACGACATTTCCGCATTTAAAAACGGTTTGATTTGCCATGCAGAAACGTGATACAGACAATCAGCTCGACCCAAGTTGACAAATCAGTGGGGATTTTTATTTAATTATGTCAAACTGATACAAATATTATGCTCAATAACGCTTCTCTTATGGCACGAAATTAATTTTAAGTCGGTCACGGTAGCCCAGTGGCCTAAGGTATGCGCTGTCTTCGTTCGCTCGGAAGCCGGGATCGTGGATTCGAATCCCACTCAGTGCATGGATGTTTGGTGTTTGTGTTCAGGTAGAGGCCTTGCGGCTTGCTGATCACCCGCCCACGGAGTCTTACCGAATGTCTAAGATCTAGTGAACCGAAGTGAAACGGAGAATTTCATGGAGGTATTATTATTATTATTGGAGGGGGTGAGTTTCCCCATGCACCGCGACCGATGGTCTATTGTACGTCCCCCTGTGATATTCTACCAGTCTCTATACCCTACCGGTATTATTGCATGCCATCAGTCCCGACTCAGCCAGCGAGTTCGGCCTCTACTGGCTCAGCGTATCTAGATGCTTCCCCCATCTACGAGAGGCGTTAGAGACTATTGCTGGGCGGGAAATGTCCTTCAAATTTGGCTCAGTGGTCTCCTTGAGACATGAGGTTCTTTTACGTGCCGTAAAGCTACGACACGGGACCCACGGCTTAAAGTCCCTCTCGGAGGACTTGTTCCCTGAATTTTTTCGCCCTTAAAAATTCCACGACCTCCGCCGGGTTTGAACCCGCGTACCTTGAGTCATGAGGTGGGAAGGTTACCCCTAGCCTACGGAGGCCGCTTTTCATGGAGGTAAGCCAAGACCCAAATTGGGGCTGTAGCGCAAAAGGAAAAAAAAAGTTAATTCTACACATACACAGTGTAAACCAGAACACTCATGTAAGGCGATACCATGTTTCTCTAATGACAGAATCACGAGAAAAAGAGAGATCTTTTAAAAATTCTGTATTTCAGTATCCTGTTGCAAATCTTTAATTAACGTCTATATATATCACAGTCCGTCAATAATGCAACAATTGTTCCTTTTTTTTATTCCTCAAATTTCACCATTTAACACTTAACACAACATGTTTCGGCCATGGATGGACATCTTCAGGTGTCTCGGTGAAAAAAAGTAATAATGTTTGCATTATTGACGGAATATGATATACGTTAATCTTTTAAAAAATTGAATATGCCATTTAGTTCTAACGATTTTAAGAAAAGATAAATAAGAATTATATTTCAAAAATGTTATATTTTAGCGTCCTCTTACTCTGATTCATGTCCATGGTTTATGTTAACCGTCTTACAGTGTATACAGTTTTTCACCCTATTGTTCACTTCCAGACTACATGTTTCAGCACTAACATGTAGTGCGGAAGCGAACAATAAGGCGAAAAAGTGTATACACTCTAAGACGGTTAGCATAAACCATGGACAAGAATTATACTATTTAGAAACAGTAAATTCGAAATCTAATACCTTAAATATAATTTTAAGCATTTTCAAGAATATCATTAATATTACATATTAGAATTTCTCATAAACAACTTTTTTATATTTATTCATAAGGACCAGAATATAAGGTGACCTGTCTTTTCCAAGAAGTAATATTTGAAAAGATCCTCGCTTTATATTATTAAGGCTAATGAGATAATTAAGCCCCAATTTACAGTATTGAAAAACAGTTTATATTCCTTGATCAGAATTGTTAATAATATTTATTTGTGACATTGTATATAGAGAAACAGGGTTCGATTTACGGCATGTTTCCCAGGAAGCTGTTTTAGCAGCAGTAACTTCTATGAAGTGCTCCTTCTACTGTCAACTAACGACTTGTTAATTTTACAATTATATTCCATTTCAACCATCCAGTATTAGTCCAATTTGTAAAATTACCATACACTGCATTTAGAAATTAATTTAATTTATGTATTATACTTAGTTTTTTTTATAATTATTTTTTAAAAACATTAATTTTAATATGATAAAAGGTAATTTTAATTGTCGAATGTACATGCTGTAATCTGTTATGGGAACATATAAACTGAAAATGTGGGTGTTTCGTCACAAGAAACAAAATTCACTCACAGCGTTAGTGTACAAAGGCTTTGGCTTAACGCACTGTCCACCCTTTCACCGCTATAATAATGGTCAATGAAACTTATTGCTACAGAACATTAACATTAAAATCCCCTCTTTCTGAAAAAAAAGAAGAAGAGAAAATTTTCTGTAATATTACCGAAATGAAGAAGTGTTAATTAGAGTCAGTGAGCAGAGGAATATCCTACATGAAATAAGAAAACGGAAGGCTAATTGGATTGGTCATGTTTTACGCAGAAACTGCCTTCTAAAAGAAGCTATCGAAGGAAAGATAGATGGGCGGATAGAAGTGACAAGAAGACGAGGAAGAAGACGTAAGAAGATGCTGGATGACCTTGGGGACAGAAGAGGATACTGTCATTTGAAGGAGAAAGCTCTAGATCGCATTAAGTGGAGGAATTGTTTTGAAAGAGACTGTGGACCTGTCGTCTTGACAGATTACTGATGATGATGATGATGATTACCGAAACTCAGTAATCATTGCCATGTTCATTGTTACCGACTCGGTGCATGATGACATTGCGTGGTATGTAGACGCCTGTTCTGAGTTGAATTTAGTTGGTTGGTGAGTTAGTGAGTTCGTTAGAGAACTGTTGTTGTGGTGAACAAAGTGATATTGGCATAGGTTTACTCCGGCTGCTTAGCTTTCCCCTGCCAATTCTCATTCCACTGCTTGCTCCACAATCATCATCTATCCTCTGGGGTTAGTACAATAGGCCAAACAGTAGCCGCAATAACAAGTGGACTCAGTCTCACCACATGAGAAAAAAAAAATTTTGATCTATCTTTTTTTTAAGCCCTCTATATTATGTATGTATCCATGTATTTTTTATTTTGACGTTTGATGGAGTAAAATGTATCGCTTTTGTGTCGGAGGGATTTTACTTGAGTTCAAAAAGAAGGTACTCATGTTTATCATTGCCCTGTTAGAAACTTTAATATTCCTATTTTTTTTTATCTGCATTGGAAAATGCAGTCTACTGAACATAAGTGACTGCTTGTGCCCTGGATAGCCAGAAAAGAGTTGTGTCAGCTCCTGGAATCGTTACGGTAAAATTACGCCCTTTCTTCATGTTCAAGATGCCGGCACGCGACAATTCAGATTCTGTAGCAGTTCCATGGAGGTTGTGGAGTGGACATTGATCCTCGAGAATTGAAGCAATTTCATGTTTCGGGTAGAAATATTTCCGCCGTTACCTCCAGACCAATTCTGGGGGTCATTTGGACTGTGGCACTGAGAGCTTTTTCTCCGGAGATATGGCGGCTGGGACATGAAACTTAGCTCTCATCTCGAGCAGAAGTTAAAAATTAATGAAATTGTACTTCTTCCCAATACGTCTTCATGGCGTAGTATAGGAACGACTCGGTTATAACTAACATCACACTTACCAGTGTACACTGAAATTTTCCTGGTGAATTTCATTTCTCTCATGAAGCATAAGTCAGACTTTATCAAATAGCTCGAAACTCTTATGCCAAAGGCACTGTGGCAGATTTGCTCCAAGCAAGAATTATGGAGCCAGAGAAACATCCGTTGCTAGCGAAAGAATATTCGTTTCTAGGCAACAACCGCGAAACAGACAAGGTAACGAGGCCTGTTTCTAGGCAGCAGATTCTTAGTAAGCAAGAATATACGGCCGCTGCTGGGGAACGATTATGTAAACACGTTCCCACGGCAATGGATACACATGCAACAGGAAATGTTTTCGACGTGGTCCATGTCGAGATTTTACAAGCACGGAACAAGGTTAGAGCTTGGCCAGTTAGTCTGCGAAGAGAAGACTCAGTTGGAGCAAGAATTTGCAGTTGAAAGGGAGCCGCCATTGAGAGAGGAATTTAGCTTGGAAGCAGAGGAATGGCTATTGTTATAAACCGTTATTAGGCAACGTCTAGTGAAGACACTGCGGCCTAGAAAATACTTAGCGTGTGCGCTAGTGATTTGTAAATTGTGGAAATTAACGATGGCGCTATAATTAAGTGTAATTACGAGTTATGTGTTAAAGCGGTTAATGACTCCATCCAAACCCCCGTCGAGAGTCAATGCTTCTCGTCACAGTATTACAGAGTAAAACTGCGTTGCTCTTGTAACAAAATACCACGCTTAAGAGATGTGTAGGTGGAAATGAAGTAAAGTTTCACACATTCATCAACCTGCAGTAAATACAAGTAACTGTATTAAACTGGACGCTCTAGTTCAGGCATGTCAAACTCAACTTGTACAGAGGGCCACCTCAGCCCTATAAATAATACAGGGCCGCACTTCAAAATAGAAATATACATTAGATTTTGATACAAGGAAATTTAATTTTTATCTGTATAGATTTAGGAATAATTTCAATATAATTACCGAAAGTCACATATATTACAGTTTTAAAAAGCAAGATAATGTCATTTTTGACAAATATCAAACAGATTTTCAATACGTAAAAAGAGAGATTACACAATAAATTATGTTAGAATTAGCAAAAGATTGAATTTCCTGCAGCCTGCTAATTTATGTCTGCGTGAGACTTCTTGTCTTCTCGTCTGTTGGAAAATTGTCTTTACAAAAAATATTTCTACTAAAATTTTAATATTGATTTTAATATCAATTAGCTCTAAAAGTTGAGGGGCCGCATGTTGGACACGGCTGCTCTACTTAGATGGTTACATTATTTCCACATTCCATGTACATCCCGTAGACATGGAGAAAATTTTACATTTATTTNAAGTTTATAATAGCCACGGAGGATGCGAGATGGTCAGTCGACCACATGTAGTGAAGTTATAAAATTTGTGTAGGCAATTTTAGCGATGTAAGATTTGAGGCTTTCACGGCGGTGACTATGAAGAAAGCAGTCTTCTGGGATTTGGCACCGTGTATATGTGGTGTTAACCGACGTTTCGGAGCAACGTATCGCCTCCATCTTCAGGGTAGAAGAAAAAATATAAGAATTCTGCAAGCGAAGAGACAGTCTGCTGTTACCGGTTCTCACGGTCTCTTCGCTTAAAGAATTCTTATATTTTTTCTTCTACCCTGAAGATGGAGGCGATACGTTGCTCCGAAACGTCGGTTAACACCACATATACACGGTGCCAAATCCCAGAAGACTGCTTTCTTCATAGTCACCGCCGTGAAAGCCTCAAATCTTACATCGCTAAAATTGCCTACACAAATTTTATAACTTCACTACATGTGGTCGACTGACCATCTCGCATCCTCCGTGGCTATTATAAACTTTCCACCAGAAGTACCGTACTTGATTAGGTCTGTCCTTGAGGTAGTAAATTCGGTGGTTAAATGTCTGACAGAAATGACTCTGCCTAACGTTTCTAACTCTCACCACTGGGGTTACCTTTTTTCGTCTCCACTTTATCCACAAATGTTTTGTTTGTATCTCGGAACTGCTGTAAGAATCGTTCTGACTGAAGCTACTGTGTTTACACAACGCTTCACAACGGATATTCGACTGGCTACTCCACTTCCTCCATGGCAAGCTATAATTCTTCTTCCGGAAGTTTTTAAGTCGTTTTATTTCTGACTGGCTTTAAGAACCTTGTGACTCCTGGCTATTTCGTCTTTTGTTTTATTACGTCATTATCTCAGACTGTCCAGCATCGAATGGCAGGGAACTTCATGAACGGTAAATTGAAATAGATTAAAAAAACGGTTATACAATCTAGGTACTGTCTCAGAATATGCCTATAGGGACTGAGAAATATCACGAAAAAGTTCAGAAAAGCCGGTGTCCAAGTCGAGATTCGAAAGCATAACTACTGGATATATGTATATATGGCCTCTTTGATGCTTAGTTTCTGCAGTGATCCAGGGCCTGTAGTTGACTGGCCACTCCAGTTCTTCCGTGGCTACCAACAACTCTTTCTCCACACAAGTACTTGAGTAGTTTTAACCCGGAGCGCCTCGTCCCCCGTGTGACTGACGGGATTAAGCTGCGACGCACTGCAAATCCAATACTGACGTGTTGCAGCTAGCTGTTACTTTTCTGTCTGCCTATCCGACTGACTTTTCTGTCTATCCTCCCTTTTTGTACACGTAAAAAGCTGCTTGCTAGATGTGAAACGGTCTTATTCAGTCTCACGCTGAACGTTGTTGTTTTATAGTTACTGGATTGAACTGAAGGCAACCTTGTCTCGGATGACAACATAATACCATCGTTGAAAGAATTTCAACTGTAAACACAGAGTTCTAACAAAATGGCTGATAGCTCGTCGCTACAGCTCTGCAAGCTACTAAAACTCAGTCTTATTTCATATGCAATGATAGAAAATTCTCGTAATGATCAAACTGGTAGCATCGAGCCTGAGATATGCCCTGATTTCCTCCGTCCCTCAAAGCAACTACATCGAAAGTAATTAAAATGATATCAAAGTAATTTTCTACTACCTTATTTTCGTTATCAGAGACCGCCTCTGTGGTCTAGTGGTCAGAGTTCTTGGTTACAGATCCAGAGGTCCGGGCTCGATTCCCGGCGTTACCAGATTTTGTGAGAAGTAGTGGGTCTGGAACAGGGTCCACTCAGCCTCGTGAGGATAATTGAGGAGTTATTTCAAGGAAATAACAGCTCCGGTCTAGAAAACCGAAATTAACGGCCATGGGGATCCGTTGCCCTAACCACGCGACACCATCTGTCCTCTAAATTTGGTACTAATTTCGCCGAAAAGCGGCGGTCGCTCGATCGATATAGTTCGCTTGTGGACTACAGGCCACGAAGTTTTTTATTTTTGTTATCGGAAATGTCAGTTGTATACGTTATTAAGTAAAGTAACATGTAAGGAAGCCAGTAACAGTAACCGCTCTGTCTAACGCATGAACTATCTTCGCTCGCTCGGAGCGTGGTTTCGAATCCCAGGCAGGGCATGGATGTTTGGCGAATGTATGCGTTTATTCTGTGATTGTGTTGTCATGTGTTTAGGTAGCGGCCTTGCGAAGGGCTGATCACTCGCCCAAGGGATTATACCGTTGGTGAAAACTGATTACGGAACTAAATAAGAGGCCTGGGCCCTGAATGGGCGGAAGAGCCATTGAAAAGCAACATGTAGTGGAAATCAACCGAGTGAACACCAGCATAAAAAGTTAAAGGAGATGTGACTTACACAGGATTGCACCTAATGATAAAAACACGGCTATGCTGGTACATATGAGAGAAATAAAGTTTGACTTCATCTTTGACGTCATCTTTCACTAGGAAAGAATAAACTAAATTAAAACTATGTAAGATTTGAGGTTTTCACGGCGGTGACTATGAAGATAGCCGTCTTCTGGGATATGGCGCCGTGTAGAAATTATGTTAACCGACGTTTCGGAGGAACGCATCACCTTCATCTTTTACCCTGAAGATGGAGGCGATACGTTCCTCCGAAACGTCGGTTAACACAATTACTAACTGAGCCACATCCCAGAAGACGGATTTTTCATAAATTGTAGCTTTGAAAGAAAATTTAATGCAGAAGGGAATATTTGGAACTTAAAATCTGAATGAAAAAAAAACACTTTACAGCCCCATATATCACGTGGTTTTGTCCACAGATTATTAAATCATGCATATCAGGTAAAACCAAGAAATGCACAAAGAATTTTAATTTCCATATCCTCTCGGCATATAAAATTTTGGAGATCTGGGTTGGAGGTTTTAAAAATAAATCAGAGAGAATTATATGTTAATGTGTGAAGAGAATGCAATTAATTCATGACAGCGTCTCAGAGGCTTGTTTTGTCAATACGGTGATGGGTAGTCGGGTTCTATAGATGCAACGAATTTCTCTCTCGATGTGACGATATTGGAGAAAAGACTGGGCTCATGTTATAAATGAGGGCAAGGTTCTTAGAGGACCGCACAGCCAAGCTGTGAGTGAGTGAGTGAGTGATCGTCAACACAAACAGGAAGACCTTTGATCGATTTGATCGGTTTTGTAAAAGCTTAATTTAATGTCTGTTATCCACAGTTTTTTTAAATGACAATAGTTTTTCAGTATAGCTAAGCATAGGGAGCAGTTGAGGGCTCTTATGAACACGGTAATGAACCTTATTATTCCACAAAATATTAGGACGTTCTTTAAAAAGCTACACAACTGACGGTTTATCAAGGAGGCTCAGCTCTATGAAGTTAGTTACATGGTGGAATATGTTTTATTTTTGGTTTCGGTAGTCGATCATTTAGTTTGTTTGATAGTTTGTTACTCTGTCGATTACTAGTGGTTCATTTAGTTGTACAAAATTACAATTTCCTTTGTGAGTACGGACGTGAAAATGTTGAAATACGAGATTTATAACACGTGTCAGGAATTTAAAACCCTTATCTTCCCCCTGTAATGTTTCAATGATGTCCCAACTTCCGTCAATCTTGGATCTCCGTGACAGTAGGTATGAGGGTGCAAATGTGTGCTTCATAAAGGTCCCAGTTTATGCTCTGGCTATACAACCCGCATGCTGGGCTTTGATGCACATGAATGGAAGTCAGATTGTGCTCTTTTGTGCCTCGGATTCAGTGCTCCCACATATTGCACCAGGCATACCAACTCACGGGTTTACACAAGATAAAATTTACCCTTGCGGGGTTGGTTGCAGTCATTAGTGCGTTGTGCTGCCTGACTTCTCGACATTTGGTCATGGATTCCAGTCACGAAACTGATATACTATCAAAGATATTTATGTTACTGATCTTCATACAGTTTGACTAACTAACTAACTAACTAACTAACTAACTAACGATCTAGTACGTACTCACAGAGCCAAAAGATTCTGCTAATACATGAGGCATTATTTCTTGGTGAGAATAAAGCAAGAAATTTATCATTAAATTTTAATATTTTCCTTTGATATCTTCCTGTATCGCCAGTCACGGTAACCGCGCGGTCTAAGGCATGTACTGTCTTCGCTCGCTTGGAAACCGGGATCGTGGGTTCGGATCTGTTTCCTGTGAGGTACGAACTGAATTCTTATATATTATTATTATACACTGCCGGTCACAGTAGCCGAGCGGTCTAAGGCATGTACTGTCTTCGCTCGCTCGGAAGCCGGGATCGTGGGTTGGAATCCCACTCAGGGCATGGATGTTTGGTATGTGTATATGTTTATTCTGTGTCTGTGTTGTCCTGTGTTTAAGTAGAGGCCTTGTGACGAGTTGATCACTCGTCCAAGGAATCCTACAGTCTGTAAAATGATCATGAAACTGAGAAATCAGAGGCCAGGGCTGAACGGGGCTATAGAGAGAGTGGGTAAAACAGATATTCCACTACCATTCAAAGGACATCTTTGGAACGTTAGCATTAAAAATTGTTTTATCTCAACTAAGCTATTTGTTACATTCAACCTAAACTTTTTCATAGAAACTCCATGGCTTGTAGTCAGCAGGTGAACTATACCGACCTAGCGACCGCTGTTTTTGGCGAAGTTGGTGCCAACTTTAGCCGATAGAGGGTGTCGCGTGGTCAGCGCATCGGATCCCCACGGGAGTTAATCTAGGTTTTCTAGACCGGAGCAGCTATTTCGTTGAATTAGCTCCTAAATTATCCTCACGAGGCTGAGTGGACCCCGTTCCAGACCCACTACTTCTCAGGAAATCTAATAGCGCCGGGAATCGAACCCGGGACCTCTGGATCTGTAGCCAGGAACTCTTACCACTAGACGATCTGCTTTTTGATCGACGTCATTATATGAAACTTTTATCTCAACGTATTGATTAATCGACGTAACTATGAGCATCGCTAATAGAGTAAATAACTAATCAATATACTTAATATACTACTAATATACTGCTTAAATCTGAGCTTAGTCTTTTTTTGAGTAAATAACTTGCGTCCCAAAAAAATCAACTAAACTCGACTCTCACACACATAAGGATAGTTGACTGAAATAAACTGCGATATTTTTAAACTAGAAGCCCATGCATTGAAGTTTGACCAAGGGAAACACATCCTTAAGGATTTCATATGACTATTTCATTTATTTTTATTCTTATTAATAATCTGTTCCCATTATAAAACAAAAATAAGATTTATCTTTCTTATTATATTAAATGCAATGGTACAGTTGCTAAATTGTGGAACTGAATAATTTTTCTGTAATTATTTTGCAACCTACCGAAAAGAAAGGATATTTCGCTGGAGACGAACTTTTGATGAGTTTTCCTCTCTCTTTCGAGGTTATAACTTCAGAAGGTAGAATCTCATTTAGTATTTGAATGATTCACTTCAGTTTCACAAAGAAATTAACTTATATGGAAGATGTTACGTCATATTTACTTATATATTTAACAGAATTCACTTGTATATAACCCGAAGGCTCATTGTACTTGTTTATAAAAGTCTGTCATTGGATTATATCCTGAAACACTTCCGTCCACTTATGGGCCTTAAAAATTATTGTCTTTAACATAAATTTTATTATTATTGTCCCCCCTACGTACAGATATTCCAAATGATATCTCACGTGTTGGGGGTATGTCTGTGAGTTATAAGATTGGTTTTGGATTGACTGATTTGATTTATTGACACCTTAATCACAGAACTTAGGATTACAGGCAATAGAGCGCTATCATTGATTTACACACTTTACAGCTCACCGTTACAGACGTACTAGGGTTCTCAGTCTTCACTAGTCGTATCCTGGCAACGGATTTAATAACTGTCTCACTGTACAGCCAAAAAATGTATGCAAAATTTTGAGCAGTGTTCCGTGAAAGGTTAATGAGGCCACTTCCCTTCTCCCGACATAGTGTATTTCCTTGTGAGATATTTCAAAGACGGTGTTTCGAATCAGTCACAGGTTGAATAAGAATTCAGAGAAATGCTGTATATAGCTTTATATAACCCGAATTTCCGTAGAATAACTACACTGTGAAATATAATGCGATTGTTTCGGAATCTCCTGTGACGTAAAAAGGCAAAATTGTCCCTGTGGCGTAGGGGGGAGTGGATGTATAGATACATATTTTATTGGTCTCGGAACTAGCTGGAGATGAGCTGTCAGCTTCACGCCCCTGCCGCTTTACCCCCAGGGAAACAACCCCCAGTACCCATTGGATAGGAGGGTGGGTGGCCCCATAGCCCGTCTGGACGACGTGGAGAAGAGAAAATTTTTACCCTACCGGGACGCAACACCGACCCCTTGGTCGTCCAGCCCCGTAGCCAATCGCTGTGCCGACAGAGCTATCGCGACTCCTCAGGATCTCCTGTAACTTAAGTACGTAAATTTCAAGTGAAACTTCTGAGCTTCCATTATGACGTCAGCTGACCGAGCAGGAGACCCGACGTTTGTCACAGGGCTCACATATTGCAGGAATGCAGTAGGCGAGAGAGAAATTGCAGGAAGAGGAAAAAGACTAATACAGATTATTTCATTACGTCACTGGTTGAAAGCAAAATATTGGCGCTGTGGTTAATTTCAACGGAAATCTATGATATAATATTGTAGCATGTAGAACCGTTGCTAAGTAATGACTGTGTAAACAAAGCCCGTTACTAGGCAACAGATTCTAAACACGTGCCAACGTACTGGCTGGGAAAGCAGTGTTTTCTGCGCTGTCCGCGCCTAGATGTTATAAGCAAGAGAGTGAGTGAAGTGGAGCGACTTGGTTAGTGAGTTGGAGGACTGCTGAGGTTCAGTTCTTGTGAGCCGTTGTTTTTAGAAGCTGGTAGCTCAACCCAGAATAAGGGAAACATCAGTTGTACGACGTTACCAGGTAACGACTATTGAAGATGCAGCAGACTGTGAATACAATACGTGCTGTTGTGAACTGCAGAGTTTGTAAATTATCGAAAGCGCTATAGCTACTTGTAGTTACAATCTGTAAGCGTTCAATAAATCAAATTACCAATCCCAACCCCCTCTATGGCCACTCAAAATCGCGACAGTTATTGTACTTACGTCACACGGTCTCATAATATTTGTTAATTGAGCAAATAATCTCCAAATTTTATAAAAGGATTTACAAATCCATCTTTTCCTTGATTTTTGGAGCCTCTGGTTCAACAGTCAGTTACGTCAGATGTTCTCTACTTCTGTTTGTCAGTCGGCTGATGAAATGATCATAGAGTAGAGGTTTAGTGAAGGAGCACCAGAGAGCATCACAAGAGATGGCCTGCTTGTTGTTGCAATAGCCGAGCAGGGTTTAGTAATTGGAGTTGACATCAGAGTGCTCTGGAAGCAGAGAAATGCTCGAGTGAACTTGAGCAGAGCTGAAGAGTGCTAGATCGGTTTGAAGTACTATATTGAGCTATCCTGCTAACGCTGGGCTGAAAGGGAGAAGTATCCAAATAAACAAAACATTATTAAATAAGCAAAATGGAGACCACATGCAGTGAATTTGAGATTTTTTGAAGACGTGCGCAATTTTGATTTTAAGTTGAAGCTATTCAGTTTGCCAAGAAATGTCCGGTTTTTAAAAATGGAACCCACAAATTCCATGTTGTATTCAGAAGAACCTACACGTGGATCCTAGCCTGTATTAATGTTTAGAAAAATTGATGATGTAGCGGGCATTTAATTTTGTTTCGCGTCAATCCAACGCGCCTATAACGCCCATATCATAGAAGTTCACGTCTAACCCATCGACTTTCTCCAAAACCTTTTATCGTATAATACATTTATAAGTGACAATATGTGGATCGTATTAATTAATACAACTTATATATAAATAATTGTATAAGGTATATATATTTTTTGTCACGTGTAGGGTGGTACGCGTGAATGAATGACGGGTTCTAGTTCGGATGATTGGATTTGTTGGCATTTTGGTTACAACCTCTCTTAATCACACATAAATACAGGATAAACAGCGCTATCGCTGATTTACACACTTCATAATTCACTGTTATATACACACACACACACACACACACACACACGAACAATAGTTCTCTCCTGGTAATTCAATTAAAATGGAACAAGCGCTTAAAATCACTCAAACTACACACATGAATAAATTCTTCTAATCACACAAAGTCTTCACACAACGAACCTTGGCTGTCTTCGAGAGAGAACTTAATTGAACTGGTATTATACTCATTATATAGCCTCCACACGGACCACGCACAGAAAACAGCATGTATTGTTGTAAAGGAGTGTAGCATTGCAACGGTCGCGGCACGGACTACGTAGAAAACCAGTCACGTGATAGCAATCTCGCCAGCCCATTGGCGCGCTGACTGTTGTGTAGCAAACGAACTATAAACATTCATCAAATTACTGAGTGCGCTTACGCGACTGAAGATTATTTACAGGTCGTTGCCTAGAAACGCTCTGGCAATCCACTTAACAGGATTAATCGAAATACAGTGGGAAAGTAAACCATCCAATACGAAATATTTTGTCTGATTTTTCGGATGCCTTTATGAACATTCGAATTCGTTGTTATGTAACTTGATATACGTAAAGTTGTTTAACTTTTTCATCACTAGAAATATCCTCACTTCCCAAATTATGATCTGAATTGTTCGGTGTCGGGGAAGCTCACGGAGGCAGGCCTAGGCCCATTGGGGCTGTAGTGCCAAGAAAAAAAGTGTTCGGTTTTAGTGTGTCAGCAGTAGATGAACAGCAAGATCTGTGAGAGATGATAAATCATAAAAGAAAACTGCTTTATAATTATTACTGCAATGTGGTGTACAGAGAAACACAGACTGAGGGTGTTTGAGAACAGGGTGTTGAGGAGAATATTTGGGCCGAAGAGAGATGAAGTGACGGGAAGTTGGAGAAAACTGCATAATGAGGAGCTTCATAACTTGAACTCTTCTCCAAGTATAATTAGAATGATCAAGTCGAGGAGGATGAGGTGGGCAGGGCATGTAGCACGAATGGGGTAGAGGAGAAATGCTTATAGGATATTGATGGGAAAGCCAGAAGGAAGACCAAGGCGTAGGTGAGTGGACAATATTAAAATGGATCTTAAGAGAAAAGGTATGGATTAGATTGATCTGGCTCAGGATAGGGACCAGTAGAGAGCTCTTGTGAACACGGCAATGAACCTTCAGGTTCCATAAAATGCTGTGAATTTCTTGAGTAACTGCAGAATTGGCGGCTCCTCAAGAAGGGCTCTGCTCCATAAGTAAGTAAAGTGGAGTATGTCTCACTTTTTTTAAGGAGAAGTAATATACATCCTTGGTCTGGGTAGAACCTATAGATATGCAGATCTGTGGAGAAAACGCCAATCAGATGCAGCGAGAGATAGCAGAGTGTGAGGGACCGTCCGCTTCAGTCCTGCTGTAATGGAAGGAAAACCGAACCGAAACGAGGGTTTTATTCTCTCTTGAATGCTATAGTGCGCCGACACGGAAGTGGTTGCTTCAGAAACTGGTATACCACCAACACAGATCATTATACGTGTATTCCGTAAGCCGTATATGTAAAGTGAACGCAAACACGGGAGGTCATGTTGGAAACCCGGTTCAGAGTCAGTCACAGTTGTAGCAAACGTAAGGTAAAGAAAAATAAAGTGACCATGGGGGTATATGGGGTGACGGATCTATAGATCCAAGTTTTCATGATGTCAACATAAGAGGTGAGTGGTCAGCTTCACGCCACGGTGGCTTTACCTCCGGGGAAATAGTCCCGGCTGGTTGAGGTTCCAGAATTACGTTGAAATACGTCACCCTTTTAAAACTCCGTGGCATGTAGTCCTCAAACGAACTATACCGAGCGACCGCCGGTTGTCGGCGAAGTTCGTGCCAACTTTAGAAGATAGAGGGTGTCGCGTGGTCAGCGCAACGCATCCCCATGGCCAATAATTTCGGTTTTCTAGACCGGAGCCTCAATTTCCTTGAAATAGCTCTTCAGTTATCCTCACGAGGCCGAGTGGACACCGTTCCAGACCCATTACTTCTCAGAAAATCTGGTAGCGCCGGGAATTGAACCGGAGGCCTCTAAATCTATAGCCAGGAACTCCGACCACTGGACCACAAGGGCGATCACACGTAACTATTTTGTGATACAAAAATTTTAAGTTCATTTTTGTCCTCCTATGACTTAAGCGTATTTTGCTTATTCCTTAATTGCCCCTCTTCCATTTTACGAACTAGAGGCATCGCAGGAATTGCGTTTACAGGGGCAATCTCATCTGCTGCCTTACTAAGGGACTGCTTGCGCTCAACTGACGTCGGAATGAATGAATCAGGGACGCTGTGGCTACGGTAACACCAAACATGCTCGACCGTCTGGATATTTGTCGTGCCACCAAGGAAGCCCACGTTTTTTTTATTGCTAGTGAGGTGGGACTAAGTCCCTTGTACTGCGGCCACTTCTGGCCTATCGTACCAGCCAAAAATGATAGGTGAGGGTGATTGTGGAGCAATTGCTGGAATGAAGATTGGCAGGGGAAAGTGAAGTACTCGGAGGAAACCTGCCCCAACGCCACTTTGTCCACCACAAATCCCATTTCATCAGACCCGGGATCGAACCGGGGGCGACACAGTGGGAATCCAGCGACTAACCGCTTGAGCTATGGCGGGCCCCTGCATTAATATGCATAATAAATTATTTCTGTGGTATAATAATTTTACTTTGGATACATTTCATCCGGACATCCTATGTTTTCAGGTGTAATGGTGGATAGGCAGAAGGTTAAATGGTGAGAAGTCACACACTGTAGAGGGGACAGGATTCGTGCTGGTGTAAGGCAGAATCAATCCTGTCTCTCCTGTTCTATTCCATTGCAATTGCCTCTAAGTATCTGTCCTGCACGTGTAGCCCCAGTGCATTTCAAAGCCAAGCCCCGGGTCTGATTTATAGACATTCAATCCCTGGATTGAAGGCAGCCCTCCATGTTCTTTCTCTTTTTTTTAAATTAAATTTTCTGTAGAACATGGACAAAGGGTAGCAATATTTTTCAGTTTCATTTCGAAACGGATTGAATGTGTTTAGGCTGGCTGATCCAAGGCGAAATTAAGTACTGGAAAGCAGAACAGTTCTAATAAAATAAAGACTTTTTTATATATTTTACAACTTCAATTAAAATCTTGAAATTGTGGGTCATAAATCTGCGTTTATACGTTGATCGGACGTACAGTATAAGAGAACACTTCTGGCACCATTAACCCCAATATATTATACCTGAGTATGTGCATGTACTAGCCGGCCACGGTAGCCGAGCGGTCTAAGCCATGCACTGTCTTCGCTCGCTTGGAAACCGGGATCGTGGGTTCGAATCCCACTCAGGGCATGGATGTTTGTGTGCGTTTTTCTGTGTTTGTCTACAGGTAGAGGCCTTGCGACGAGCTGATCACTCGCCCAAAGAGTCCTACCGAATGTGTAAGATCTAGTAAACCGAAGTGAAACGGAGAGTTTCATGGAGGTAGGCCTAGGTCCAAATTGGGGCTGTAGCGCCACAGGAAAAAAAAAAAAGAAAATGTGCATGTACTAATACATGAGTGTACGAGTAAATAGACTTGTACGTAATAGATATTTATTAAGGTGAAGTTAAAATTCTCCATGTGTTTAACTAATTAATCACTAAGATATGAAGGCGTATGGGGGAGTGGGTGTATAGATACACATTTTCTTGACCTCAGCACTAGTTGGAGGTGAATGGTCAGTTTCACGCCACTGCCGCTTTAACCCCGGAAAAGAGCCCCCGGTACCCATTGGATACGAGGCTGGGTGGGCCCCAGAACCGTTCTGGAAGACGTTAAGAAGATTTTTTATCTCACAGGACTCGAACTCGGACCCCTCTCTCTTCTCTCACCGTAGCCAGACACTGTCCCTACTCATAATATTAAGTAGATCTGAAAATTTCTGATGATTGTGAATGAAACTCGGTATTGATGTTCTTTTCTTTTTTTTTTTACTCTGACAATCATCTGTATTCTAAAAAGGATCCTGAAAAACAAAACTTTTCGAAAACTTGATGTTTCAGCCCCAGATGGGGGTGCAGGAGACACCTCCTCTGTCGGGTCCATTAGAAACAACTAACCTTAATCGCTGTACCTCATTTTTACTTTTATGTTTCTTCAGATAATTTGAGGACTATTACAAAAATCAAATGCCTGGCTCAGCTGTTTGTATTGAATTGTTTAGCTACTTTTACATACATTTATTATTATTATTATTATTATCATTATCATTATCATTAATATTGGGGTCACGCGGTAGCGTAGTTGGTTGAAGCACTATATTACAAGCCGGAAGGTCGCATGTTCGATTACCGATGTGGTCATCGGATTTTTTCAATTGACGTAATCCTTCCAGCCGCACTATGGCCCTGGGGTTGACTCAGCCTCTAACAGAAATGAGTTTCAGGATTCTTCCTGGGGTAAAGCGCGGCCGACGCGTAAGGCTGACAACCTCACCGATATCTGTGAGCCGATTTTGTAGAAAATGTGGGTACCTCGACATCTCACAATCCTATATAGGCCTCCACAGCCTGTTACAGGGATAGCTTTACCTTTTTCTTATTATTATTAATGTTAACTTGATATAATTTTTGTTGTGTTCCCTGATTCTGTAAGCAGACACAGACTGAGGGTGTATGAAAAATAAATCTAAACAAGAGATGAACTAATTGGTAACAAAAATAAAAGAGTGTAATTAATTTGTACAATTCAGGCCGTGTTATTGGCATGTTTTAATACGAAATTAGAGATGAGCAGTTCGTAAGGACATTTCTCAACATCTCTCTTCTCCATAAAACATTGCGAAGTTTCACAGTTGCCACGCCATCCAGGGGTATGTGCTTGTAGCATTCCGAACACATTCACAGTCTGACCTCATTCTACTTACCTCTACCCACCGCTTTGCCTCGTTCCCAACTTTTTCTTTCTTTCTTTTTTTTCGATTTGTCCATGTCCTTAAGCCCGCTCCCTATTCAGGACGCGTCTTCCACAGTCATGTTCCCGGATCTGTCAACTTCCCTACGCCACCCTTCATCAGCTCTGACCCAGAACCAAAGCAACTTGAAAAGGAGGGATGAGAGATGAAAAGAAAAAAAAATGATAAAAGGCAATTCGAAGCGCAAATACTGGCAGTCAGTCTCGCGTGTTCGTAACTTCTGAACGGAGAAAACACAGGCTCCTGACATTCAGAAAGTCGTCATGTCCTACAGACGCTCTTACGTTCAATTGTTTCG
>NW_019719361.1:440071-455474 GCF_002891405.2 Cryptotermes secundus | reverse complement strand
ATTTTTATTATTATTATTATTATTATAATAATAATTCAATTCTTTATTATTATTTATGTGCCGAGTCAACAGCCGCAAGGCCAATTACAGACAGAGCACAGTGCAGATGAAAGTAATTACATTATAGACAAACTTATTAAAGTCAAATACAAATTACAGGTAAGCACTTGGAAGAAATAATATTGAAGGAAAGTAAACAAAGAAACAAATAAATGATAATTATAACAGTAGTAATAATTTCATTATCATTAAACTAAGTGTTATTAAGAATTGAGTAATTGAGTAATCATAATAATAATAGTAATAGATTTATTACAAATCAGGATTACTATTAAGATGGGAGAAAATTAAAATACATATATATACAATAACAACAACCACCTAACAATGATGTCTTCGTCTCCAACCTGCAGACCACTCCTCACAAACCTCCTACTTTCATTCTATTTGCTTGTATTTTCGCTACAGCATCCTTCCAATCGGGCGTTCTCGGTTCGTTACCCAGTGCGCATGCGTCTTCTAGACCTGCTTCTCCAGTAACACGGTTACGTGTTTATATGAACTAGCAGAAGCACATCGGCTGTGGCATGTACGTGCGTAGGCCCGATATGTATGTGTTGTAGCCGACCCACTGCGGGCTCCGAACTAAAGGCCTTCGATCTGATACGAGTATATTAGGTCTCTGCCTTGTAATACACAGGTCTCAGGATTGCAGCCCATACATTAACGTTTTTAAAATTTATTTGTGCGCGCATGCGTATGAGTGCATTCGTGAACCCATATATGTTTTTATCCATGTCTTCATTGCCTTTCTTCCACCGTGAAGTCGGTCCATCTATATCTGTGTAAATTTAAACGCCTGAATAATTCGGCCCTTTGCGAAATTTTGACTAACTCATGAACCGGCGAAAGATCTTGGTGAGAAGATTAGAAAATGGGCAACATTGGCCAATTATGAAGTATTATTTATGCGTTATTTGAACGTGTTGACCGCCTCTGTGGTCTAGTGGTCAGAGTTCCTGGCTACAGATCCAGAGGTCTCGGGTTCGATTCCCAGTGTTACCAGATTTTCTGAGAAGTAGTGGTTCTGGAACGAGGTTCACTCAGCCTCGTGAGAATAATTGAGGAGCTATTTCAATGAAATTTGTGAAGTTTTATATGTGCATCAATTCAACATATCGACAATTGATATATTAAGCATACTTCAAAGAGTGGGCGTTGTCTAACGTGATACTAGTCTAATATTGTGGCATGCAGACCCGTTGCTAGGCAACGACTGCAAAATAAGTAAATATACAACTGCCGTTACTAGACAGCGGCCCGTAAACAGCAACAGAGGAATGGTGTTTTCTACGCGCTCCGTGCCGAGGTATCATAAATAGGGCAAGTTAGCCGCAGTGAGTTAGATAACCGCTGGGGTTCGGTTGTGATTTGTTGCTCTCAGAAGCTGGTATCTGAGGCTGATATATTTCGGGAACCCAAAGGAATGGGAACGTCCGCCGTTGGAAACCTCTACCAAACAACGGCTAGTGAATCCGTGACTCTGTAGAAACGCGCTGTATCCAAAGAGTCCAATAAATCCGTTCATCAATCCAAACCCCGTCTATAATCACTCTAAAATCACAACAATATGAAATTCATCCCACAACTCTTAACATGAATATATTCATAGCATCAAATTTTATAGCCGTTTCTTGAGGTTTGTAGATGAAACACGCCAAGGCGCATCCCCTCCTAATTATGTGTTCATTTCATACACTTTATGCATAGAACACATAAAAACGAAAGTGATA
The DNA here is from genome assembly GCF_002891405.2 of Cryptotermes secundus. Lineage (NCBI taxonomy): Eukaryota > Metazoa > Arthropoda > Insecta > Blattodea > Kalotermitidae > Cryptotermes > Cryptotermes secundus. Next base: position 453,681 of record NW_019719361.1, on the reverse strand, counting down.
GAGAATTTATGTTAAAAAGGATGAAGTGAGAACAAGATAGGGGAGGTAAAGGCAGGAATCTGCATGAGCAAATTGCTGTGGTGTTTGTAGCATCAGTTCCCTAGATGATGCCGTAATACTTTCCCCTATCTTCACTTTCCTTCTTCATTCTCGCATATATTGTTCCCCGCTGCTTTCACTTTGATGTTCCTAAATCGTATTTTCATAAGGCGACGCGTTACTTACGGTGTCTCCAGCGAGGCCCCTAAACATGAGCTTCACGTTAACCTGAACAAAATTACGCGCAAAATAAAGACAAAGGGTAAAGATACGTTGAAGAATCGTACAAACAGCGGTACTAACTTACTTACTCATGGAGCTGAGCCCTTCTTGAGGAGAAGTCAAATCTGCAGCTACTCTAGAATTTCCCAGCATTTTATGGAACCCAAAGGTTCATTACCGTGTTCACAAGAGCCCTCCACTGGTCCATATCCTGAGCCAGATTAATCCATACCATCCAATTCTATCTCTCTAAGATCTATTTTAATATTGTCCACCAACCTACGTCTTGGTCTTACCTGTGGTCTATTTCCTTCTGGCTTTCCCACCAATATCCTATATGCGTTCCTCTTCTTCCCTACTAGTGCTACATGCCCTGCCTACCTCATCCTCCCGTATAAACAACGGTGAAAGATAAACAGCGGATTATTTTAAGATGAAAAAATATTGAAATTGTGGACTTATAAGTAATGTGGCTTTTTTATTGCAAGATTTAGTACAAGATAGAATTAACTGACTGGGAATAGGATGTAACATTTGTGAACACGTCTTTGAATCTTCAGTTTCCATAAAAACTTAATTTCTTTAGCAGCAGAAAACTGTTATTTCTTCTAGGAAGTTCGTTCTCTTTAGTTATTTATTTAATTAACTGGAGGGTTAAGTAACTTTTTAATTAATTAGTTACTGAATATCTCAATTAGTCGATTAACTTTGTAGTCATTTAGGCGGTTGGTCAGCTAGATAGATTTTCCGTTAAGTGACTGGTTAAGTTTATTTTATTTCTTAAGAATATAAACACATTTTTGTTATTTGTTAAATCATTGTTAATCCAAGTCTCTCCGATCCGTTCTGAACGCACCTTGGTACACAAACAGCCACAGGATCCATGAAGATATACAAATGAACACGGTGCTCAGCGAAATAAAAAGGGCAATACCAGATACTGAATAACATTAGAAAACCACACTAACGCACTAGCAGTAAACGTACTAGGCAATAGCGAAACTATACATAGACTGAAAAGGTACACCGTCATAACTCTACCGGACAGACCTGAGTAAAACCCGAACACAAGATTTAAAATGATACCTAAGATAATAAAAAAAGGAGTATAAGAGTTACGCCACTGGGCATAACGCCGAGTCTCTCTCAGATTGCTTATGCTGGAATGTCTGACGTCATGTGAGTACACGTACGTTTCAATGCATTCGAACTAACTACAGGTCGAATATTATAGCATATTAAGTTGTGAGGTTATGAAGCGGACAAGGGAAGCGACCTCTAGATATAACGAGCAACTGGAAGACATGCTGAACGAGCTGTCATGGACAGCTGAAAAGGTGTGGTCCTTCAGGCTCATAACTGGGTGGTTTCATTAACTATCCGATATAAAGCAAACGGTCCATAAAAATAAAACCTTATAGACATTAATTTAATGTTATGAGGAATGACGTTTTAAAGAAACTGATAAATTCTATTTAAACTTGACGTAAAAAGGATTGAATTGAACCGATATGCAGGCCTTACTTACTTGCTTACTCATGGAGCTGAGCCCTTCTTGAGGAGCCGCCAATTCTACAGCTACTCAAGAATTCCGCAGCATTTTATGAAACTCGAAGGTTCATTACCGTGTTCACAAGAGTCCTCCGCTGGTCCATATCCTGAGCCAGATCAATCCAATCAGTACCATCTCATCCTATCTCTCTAAGATCCATTTTAATATTGTCCACCAACCTACGCCTTGGTCTAACCTGTGGTCTGTTTCCTTCTGGCTTTCTCAATATCCTATATGCAATCGATATGCAAGCCTAACAAAATTATGTGTACCTGACAAATTTCGGTATAAAATTTAACCGTCACTTCTCATTTAAATCTTTTTCATTTTAGATTCGAGCTAGAAACATGGCGGCCAAACAGGCCAGAAACAGGACTCCACCTGTGTGTGCTGACTGTGAACTCGTAAAGGATCACGAAAGAATTGAAGAAGGGTAAGTGAGAGTTGCCTTCAATTATCCTATTCTTTATCCTAGTATCAGAATATAAACAAGGACAAACAATGAAATATTATCAAATTTTTATACTGCGATTTCTTCCTCTTAAAACAAGAATAAACTCCGTGACCTGTAGTCCGCAAGCGAACTATACCGACCGAGCTACCGCCGCTTGCCGGCAAATTTAGTGCCAACTTTTGCGGATAGAGATAGACAACGGACTTAAGTAGGAGTAATACATATTTTGAAGAAGCGAAAACCTCTGTTGTTTCTTAAGACAGGGGTCACAAAACGTCACGCCACATTTCCTTACATAGAGCTCACTTCACCTGTATAATTCATGAACGCACCTTCCTGTTTGTAGTAGCACAAACGTGGGACTATCAGTCAATTAGTTTGAAAATAATTTATCATTTGCACAAAAAAAGAAACTAGTAAACATACAATAGGCCGGTCACGGTAGCCGAGCTGTCTAAGGCATGTACTGTCTTTGTTCGCTTGGAAACCGGGATCGTGGGTTCGGATCTGTTTCCTGTGAGGTACGAACTGAATTCTTATATATTATTCTTATGCACTGCCGGTCACAGTAGCCGAGCGGTCTAAGGCTTGCACTGTCTTTGCTCGCTTGGAAACCGGGATCGTTGGTTCGAATTCCATTCAGGGCATGGATGTTTAGTTTGTGTACAGGTAGAGGCCTTGCGACGACCTGATCACCCGCCCAAGGAGTCCTACCGAATGTGTAAGATCTAGAAAAACCGAAGTGAACGGAGAAGTTTATGGAGGTAGGCCTAGGCCCACTGGGGCTGTAGTGCCAAGGAAAAAAAAACATATAATAGACAAGTACACATGTACTCGACTTGTGTATTTAATATGTTCTGTGGTTCGAAGCAATGCGAAAACATATGAATAAACAAAATATGCATGCCAGTGTCTACTTTGAGTTCCTCTAGCACGGTGATGTATTCATAAGCACGATAACCAAGATTTTCTTTTTGCTCCTGCAAGATGTAGCAGCCGCATATGACGTCAGGCTTCTGTGCTCTGCTCTGGATCCACCATCTTGTATTCAGTATGAAATATGCATCAGGAAACTTCACAGGGAATCTGATATTGCCAGAGTAAATAAAGAAATGTACTTCATTTCTGCTTTTACTCCAGTGCAAAAGTGACCTATGCCTTCGCCAACGAGTATAAGAAAATTGCCCCTTAATAGTGAACGGGAATATGGAAATAAATGAATAAATACAGGATCATATCCGTGAAGATGCAGTCCAAATTTGTTGTTCGCAATTTTGGATCTCTTTGTCTTAAAGCTCTTTTGTTCGGTTGAGAATTCTTCGTTGACAAAGATAATCGACACAAAGATATTTCTACTCTGTTTTCTTAAACGTGTCATACCGAAATGTGATCTTTATTGTAATATGTGCGCTTTATATCATGTAAATGTTCATCTCATGCACAAAGTAGCGCTTTCTAAGGAAAATGACATCGAATTTCATGTAAAGAATGAATATTAACGGAACAATGCTGGCCGTAATTGTATTCACTACTCATATTTTTATATAAGTAAGTAAAGGTATCCCTGTAACAGGCGGTGAAGGCCCATAAGGTTGTGAGATATTTGAGATGTTGAGGTTCCCACATTTTCTAGACAATCGGCTCACAGATGGCGGTAATGTTGTCAGCCTTACGCCCCGGCAGCCCTTTACTACCCAAGAAAATTCCTGGTACTCATTTCTGTTAGAGACTCACTCGACCCTAGGGCTATAATGCGGCTGGAAGGATTAGGCCAATTGAAAAAATCCACCTCATCTAGACTTGAACCTGCTACCTTCCGGCTTGTAGCATAGTGCCTCAACCAACTACACTACCGCGTGCCCCCCCCCATATTTTTGTGTATATTCTAAATACCGAATTTAATTTAAATTCCTTCAGAAAAAGAATACCAATAAACGAACATGGAACCAATGATTATCATCCATAATCGTATAATTGAAATACATCATTTTAAGGTCCATATTTTGACCTAAAAATTAGCCATAATCAGGCTGCCGATTGGATTGTTCGATTCAGTATTTTATAAAATTAATTACTATACTTACACAACGACCTATGTGGGTGGACAATATTAAAATGGATGGAATGGTATGGATTTTTTTATCTTGATCAGATTAGGGAACGGTGGAGGGCTCGTGTGAACACGGTAATGAACATTCGGTTTGCATAAAATGCTATGAATTTCTTGAGTAGCTGCACAACTGGCAGCTTCTCAAGGAGGACTCAGCTCCATGAGTGAGTGAGTGAGTGAAATGACTGTATATATTTGAGTGTAATTGAACGTGAAGAAAGTACATATTTGAGTGTAATTGAACGTGAAGAAAGTACGAACGACGTCATAATGTACGTGAACAAGTATAAAGCAGGTTGTGATGCTACACTGAGTGAATGATAGTTGAGAGGAAACACATTAAAATATAAAATCAGAAGAGGAAGTCGGCCTCTTCCAGGGGAAATATTAGTTGAGGAATGAAGACATAGAGGGCAGCACTGTCTGTTCCATGATATACAAACGCGGAGAACTGTGGACAAGCCATAGAGACTATACTTCCTTGCCACCTCCTCACAGGTTCTGTGTTACTGTGAAACAGAATGCATTATGGAAATCCGGCGTGTCGAGCTGCGAAATGCGTACTTCGGGGCATGTTTGTCTTTAACAGAACTGGAATTGTTTACTGCAAAGTGGAAGCTGTATGCCCTTTAGTTTTATGAGCTCGTCACTTGTTTTACACTAGAGTTTAAGTGCGCTTTCCTCCCTCACCCTACACAGAGAGACCGCCGCCGGTACCCTCACGGAGCCGTAAACCAGGGCACGTAACTATTCTTATCAGCGCAAGAAAGTGCAAGCGTTTCGGAGGGTGAGAAACTGACGGAAAGCTCGTTGCAGAGCGGGTCAGAAATAGCATTACAAAGGGTACAACGATTTGTTTGTCGCTTCTTTTTTACACCCTGCATTCTGTATTCTCATATGTACTCAATCATATTCTCATCTGCATTTTTGGTGGTGTGTTTGTTTGTTTATTAAATTACTTGTTAACTAGTTTAGCTATGTAACTCTCTATTCCCTTTCTCTCCTTCCAACCATCCATCCTGCTGTCCAATCATTCGTCCATCCGTCTGTCCATCCACCTGTCCATACATTCGTCCACCCATCCATCCGTCTGTCCAATCATTCGTCCATCCATCTGTCCAGTCATTCGTCCATTCATCCATCCGTCTGTCCAGTCATTCGTCCATTCATCCATCCGTATGTCCAATCATTCGTCCATCCATCTGTCCAGTCATTCGTCCATCCATCCATCAGTCTGTCCATCTGTCCATTTGTCAACTCTTTCATCCAAATGTTCTCTTTCTTCTCATTCATTTTTCTCCTTTCCTTATTTCTTTCAGAAACCGAATATTTTTTTAAATTGGTTTCATACGCTTCTCTATGTGGTTCTGTATGGGTGTGAAACTTGGTCTCTGACATTAAGGGAGGAACATAGACTGAGGGTGTTTGAGAACAGGGTGTTGAGGAGAATATTTGGACCGAAGAGGGATGAAGTGACAGGAGGTTGGAGAGGACTGTATAATGAGGAGCTTCATAACTTGTACTCTTCTCCAAGTATAATTAGAATGATCAAGTCAAGGAGGGTGAGGTGGGCAGGGCATGTAGCACGAATGTTGGAGACGAGGAATGCCTATATGATATTGGTGGGAAAACCAGAAGGAAAGATTCCACTGGGAAGACCAAGACATAGGTGGGTGGGCAATGGATCTTAGAGAGATAGAATGGGATGATATAGATTGGATTGATCTGGCTCAGGATAGGTACCAGTGGAGGGCTCTTGTGAACCTTCGGGTTCCATAAAATGCTTGGAAGTTCTTCAGTAGCTGCAGATTTGGCTTCTCAAGAAGAGCTAAGCTCCATAAGTAAGTTAGTAATGAGAGCATTTTCTTTGACACTGTCGGGCTCAGAGCAGTCTTAGCACGTCACTCTGTTCGCACGGAGCGGCTGCGTGTCCTGAATGTTAGTTACGAAGAGTAGCTGCATATTGTTATCCTACAGCAGTAGCTGCAGACACGGAAGGTAGAGAACCAGCTGCCCCTGTTAACACGGGTTATCGGCCTGAACAATGCAACTGAAAGCGATCGTTCAATGCAAAATGGAGCATCGATTTTCAATATACACGTCAGTGCTCGTGTCAAACGAGTTGATACTTTCTGTATAAAAAGAGGAACATTTCGACCGCCTCAATTTTCAGTGACAGAATTCAAAAGCTGAGCTGGGAATGTGAGAGACATTGAGAAACACAATGGGAGACTTTAGTGCTCGCAGTAAAAGAACCGCAGTTACCAGACATTTTGTTGGGCAGTCAAAGTCAGGACTTGGTAGTCAGTGAGTGACTGAATTAAGTTAGCAGGCAGTTATTTGATCACTCAGACAGATTTACATAATTCATTAGACAGTCAGTCAGTCAATTTGTTAGTCTATATATGTATATCTATATATAATATATGTACATCTATCTATGTATCTATATTTATATGTATATCTGTATATATATATATATATATATATATATATATATATACGAGTATATATATATGCAGCCCTTTATTGGACCTTGGACCCTTTTTCAGTTCCTTGATCTTTTTACACAGACGGTAGGACTCCTTGGGCGGGGGATCAGCTCATCGCAAGGCAGCTGTCTACACACAGGACAACACAAATAGAGAATAGAAACACACAGTCATTTATACCTTGACTGGGTTTCGAACCCACGATCCCAGTGTTCGAGCGAGAGAAAACTGTTCATGCCTTAGACCGCTCGGCTACTGTGATCGGTAATTTGTTAGCCGCATAGTTAATTAGTTTATTCTTTACCCTGCTAGTTAATCCGTGAACTATATACTGGATTAGAACGAACGTTATGGTAAAGTATGTGGCATTCCTGATACACATTCGCGTTAAACCTTCAGCCCGGAGTGTGGATATGATAACTGAAGTTCCTTCGTCGGTACAAAAATCAAACTGTAAACCATGACAACGAATTAATAGAAGAGCTGTACACCAACGGTCCAGTGACAAGAACACTGAACAGAACATGGCCCCAAGACATCTTCAATCAATGAAATAGACTACGTGTAGGAGAAACATCACTGGATGTTTCCCTTGCAAGCTAACCACCTACAGCACATTTACTTAATGCTCTGTAGTGATGTAGATTGTAAAAAAGAATAATAATAATAAAAAAATAGGTTCCTTCGTGAATTTCCATGGTCTCTTCAAGCAAATATGGGGATAGAACTTCAAATTAGGACATGACCGCTTCCTTCCTAATCCTTTCCAAATCATTATTCACTGATCGTTCCCAATTTGAAGGTGTAGATGCTAAAACCTGAGCTGCTTTCAGTCACTAAAAATTAAGTAACCCTATTTTGTTGTATTCTGTTTTGTAACTCACTGTACTTAGTTTTCGGGAATAAAATAGTATCTCAACTGTAAGTTAAACTCCGGAGCCTGTAGTCCGCAAGCGAACTATACCGACCGAGCGACCGCTGCTTGTCGGCGAAGTTAGTGCCAACTTTAGCGGATAGAGGGTGTGGAGTGGTCAGCGAAACGGATCCCCACGGCCGTTAATCTCGGTTTTCTAGACCCGAGCCTCCGTGTCCTTGATATAGCTCCTCAATTATCATCACGAGGCTGAGTGGACCACTTTCCAGACCCACTACTACTCAGAAAATCTGGTAGCGCCTGGAATCCATCTGGATCTGTAGCCAGGAACTCTGATCACTAGACCATAGAGGCGTTCTCTCAACTGTAATTAATTAAATAAAAATAATAAGCAACCTATAAGGCAGTTGTTATATTTTTAATATAATTATTTAATGATTAAATTAAGGTACGCCGGTTCAAACCCAGCGGAGGTCGTGGAATTTTTAAGCGCGGAAAAATTCAAGGAACAAGTCCTCCGGGAGGGACTTTAAGCCGTGGGTCCCGTGTCGTAACTTTACGGCACGTAAAAGAACCTCATGCCTCAAGGAGGCCTCTGAGCCAAATTATAAGGACATTTCCCGCCCAACAATAGTCTCTAACGCCTCTGGTAGATGGGGAAAGCATCTAGATACCGCTGAGCCAGTAGAGGCCGAACTCGCTGGCTGAGTCGGGACTGATGGTACGCACCAGTATCGGTAGGGTATAGAGACTGGTAGAATATCACAGGGGGACGTACAATAGACCACTGGTCGCGGTGCATGGGGATACCCAACCCCTCCAACAATAATAATAATAATAATAATTAAATTAGTTACTTTAGTAATTCGTTAAGTCATTGTGTTACTTGGTCAATTAAGCAGTACTGCTTCTACTTTGCCAGGCAGTTAATGTGTTTAATTTTGCAGCGCTGGTCGCCATATTTTTTTTAATTTCCCACTCGATGCATAAAGTATAGTGACATGACATCTCTACGAGGCGTCTTTGCTCATTCACATTAAGAGGCTTTACTTAAGAGCATTACAAGGGCCTTGTATGCCGCTTCAATGGCAGGAGGTCCGCTATCCCCAATACATGGTCAGTGTTAATGATTTATTTTGTTGAGCTCTTGCACAGGCGTCACTAAGCTCCAATTAGTTGTTGCTTCTCCCTCTTCCCCCACCCAAGCAGCTGGAGGTGCAAACTGAACCAGTAGGACTCTGTTTAACACATAGAAACCCTTTACCATTTACTCTCCTGTTCCTTCGTTAAGAAGGTGAAAGGCTCTTGAATTTCGACACACACTGTGTGGTTCTGTATTAGTAATATTATATTGTTGCTCCCTGCCGCACTTCGCTTATTGTTCAACAGATGTCACTGGATTACAGTTTTACCTGCAGCGCGTCCTCCTTAACACAAAAAAGTGAAGCTATCCCTGCAACAGGCCGTGGAGGCTCATAGGTATGTGAGACGTCGACGCTCCCGCATTTTATAGACAATCGGCTGACAGATGGCGGTGAGGTTGTTAGCCTTACGCTCCGGCCGACCTTTACTCCCGGGAAGATTCCTGGTACTGATTTCTTTTAGAGGCTAAGTCGACCGCAGGGCCATAATGCGGCTGAAAGGGTTATGTCAATTGAAAAATCCAGTGACCTCATAGGGAATCGAAGACGCAACCTTACGGCTTGTAGTATAGTGCCTCTACCATCTACGCTACCTCGAGCCCCCCGCATCCTTCTAAAACTTATCTAGAAGCTTCTGTACATTGCGCTACGTGTTTAGACTGACACCGGGCATCATCAAGCTTTTAAGGAATTGTTGGGGGAAACTGCTGTTTCCGTTTCCTGGTTCTGGTATTGGATGTGTAGTCCCGAGGTTTTGGGTGGGTCTTCCTGTCCTGTTTCTGTTTCGGTATTTTCTAATACCACAGCGTATTCGGCAATAACTTGGAACTTTCATATATCTAATTGGTAATGTGACTTAGGGTTGTTAAGGGAGGAACATAGACTGAGGGTGTTTGAGAACAGGGTGTTGAGAATATTTGGACCGGAGAGGGATGAAGTGACAGGAGGTTGGAGAAAACTGCAAAGTGAGGAGCTTCATAACCTGTACTCTTCTCCATGTATAATTAGAAAGATCAAGTCAAGAAGGATGAGATGAACAGGGAATGTAGCTCGAATGGGACAAGGAAGAATGCTTATAGGATATTGGTGGGGAAGCCAGAAGGAAAGAGGCCACTGGGAAGACCAAGTCGTAGGTTGGTGGACAATATTAAAATGTATCTTAGAGAGGTAGGGTGGGATAATATGGATTAGATTGATCTGGCTGAGGATAGGGACCAGTGGAGGGCTCTTGTGAACACGGTAACGAACGTTCGGGTTCAATGAAATGTTGGGAAATTCTTGAGTAGCTGCAGAATTGGCTGCTCCTCCAGAAGGGCTCAGCTCCATGAGTTACTAATATGACTTGGGCAGCGCCATACTTCAAGAGGTTAGTCGATGGTTCCCACAGCGGCGGCCCGGGTTCGATCTCCGGTCGGGTCAAGTGAGATTTATGGTGGACAAAGTGGCGCTGGGGCAGGTTTCCTCCGAGTACTTGGCTTCCCCTGCCAATATTCATTCCACCAATTGCTCCACAATCACCCTCACCTATCATCTGGGGCTGGTACAATAGGCCAGAAGTGGCCGCAGTGCAAGGGACTTAGTCCCATCCTACTAGTAATTAAAAAAAGTCATGTGACGTAGGGCTGTCGATCCAGCTACATCCAATCTTCTACTACCGACAATGCAGTTGTGGAATCGAAAGTTTCTGAGATGGAAGTGACGATAAAGTCCTTGAATATTTTGTGGTGTTACGTAAAGGCTACTCGAAAAAATTACTATTTTAATTTTTTTTAAATAAAATGTAAAATATTAATAGAGTAAATATACAGATTGGTAACGTGGATGGCCAGAGCGTTGCTTGGAAACGGCTAGGTAAACAAACCTCAACAACAGAGAAACTTTTCTGTGTTATCCACGCTGCGATCTTTGCTATGCAATGGTTCGGTAAACACGTTTCAACAACAGAGGCTGTTTTCCGTGGGGTCCTTGCAAAGGAGTTATCTTAAAAACAAACAACGCTAGGATTTAGTTCTGACCTCTGAGTTCTCGGTAGAAGATAGCCACGGGAAGTTCGTATACCTGTGAAAATTTAACATGTGATTAGAAGGCTTCGTCCGTGTGTAATACTTGGAGTGTGTAATTCAATGAGACTGTTGGAGTTCTGCGATTTAGCTGTGGTGCCTGGAGAGGACCAGTGTTTGTGTAAATCAGCGATAGCGTTGTTTATCCTGTATTTAAACGTTATTAAGAGAAATTTTAACGAAGGTGCCAATAAATCCAATCATCCGAAATAGAACCCGCCATTTTCATCACGCCTTCAACCCTACACGTGATAGTATTCTAATATTTTATTAGCTTTTATCAAAATATTTATGTAGAACATTTATTTATAAGATAAGCACTATAATGCTTTGGTCTTGTACAAATAAGGGATAGAACACAAGTATCAATAATAGAGTTAAAATTACATTTCTAAGAAAATAGACTTATGACTGAACCAAGAACAAGATGGTTAAGCCCGGTATTAGAAGATATCAGGAAGAGAGGCATGAGGTGGAAAGAAATCAGTAAATTAAAGTTTTCGGGAGATAGAAGCTATTGAAGACATTTCATTCATCGAACCATTTAAACCAGAGGCGGTGCTGGGAGATGATCACTTCAGTTGATATGGACTACACTGGAACAATGAAACACCGCTTTGAAGTGAAGCCCCAGTTCGCTTTGAAACGTTACCTTGATTGTATCTAGAGTAGCTAACTGAAGCTTGACCCCTCGAATACACACCCTGGGTTCTGAACAAGAAGCGGACAATGGCTACAGTTCAGGCGTTGCAGAGGCCCGGTACGGGAGCCTCCTCGTTGTGCAGAAGCTATCAACTTGGATAACTTCCCTTTCTCGCGGTTAACAAGTCTTACTACTATTATTATTTTGCGTTTTGAAATACTAACATTTCAGAAAAAAAACTGTGGCTTCCATAACGAAGAATATCAACAACTTTTTCACTACAGAGTTGCCATTCTGAATTCCATGAAGCTATGAAAATTAGTTCGAAATGTATATAGGATATTGATGGGAAATCCAGAAGGAAAGAGACCACTGGGAAGACCAAGACGTAGGTAGGTGGACAATAGATCATAGAACGATAGGATGGGATGGTATGGATTAGATCGATCTGGCTCAGGATACAGACCAGCTCTTGTGAACATGGTAATGAACCTTCGGGTTCCATAAAATGCTGGGAAATTCTTGAGTAGCTGCACAATTGGCGGCTTTTCAAGAAGGGCTCAGCTCCATGATTGAGTGAGCAGCTTACGTTACCTACATCCATGATCATTTAATAAATACTAAGCCCACGTCCTGAACATAATGGCTCATGGTCAGCTAAAGGAATATATATAACTCACATACATATCTGCAACATTATGAATAGAGATGTTTACGTCACACATGATGGATTTCTTAAAGTAAGCACATGTTTCTGAATATTGTCACTTATTTAAGGGTGACTATAGACGCGGTATGGGTTGGATGCTAGGTTTATTGATCTCCACACTTATAGCAACAATTTCTCTGCCGTTTTATTGCAGGTTACCTAGCAATAGCCCGGATATTGTTGATGTTTCTATTCGTTTCCGCCGGAAGGTGATTACGGAGCCGTTACTAAGCAACGGCTGACGTCCACAGAGTCACGCTTAGCGATGTGTCTGTGCGCAACAATATTTATTTCAAAGTAATCATCTATTATCAGATCCTTAAACGTTTACCATAATCTAAATCAAATCCTACAGCTTAGGAAATTCATTCTTTCATCAGTAATCTGTCATACGACAGGTCCACAGTCTCTTCCAAAACAGTTTCTCCACTTGATGCGATCTAGAGCTTTCTCCTTCAAATGAATATATCCTCTTCTGTCCCCAAGGTCATCCAGCATCTTCTTACGTCTTCTGGATCTCGCATACATGGTATCTCTGTTTTTGGAAAGAGATTATCCAGGAAAAGTGATAATGTGGTAGTTTTTCCATTTGCTTTCCACATCGCAGTACAACAGCCGTTCAAACCGCTCTGGTCACGCCTGTTGCTATACGAACTTGAACCATCTCGAGTATCATTTGCTCTGTGCTTCAAGTCGCTGCTGATGACGCTGCTTCCGGCATCAGTTTTTGGTTTTTTGGTGTGTCTCTTCGTCTGATGCCTACCTTTTGACCTGTCCAGCAAGGGAGGCCCTGCCAGTAGCTACGCTACCGCTGGTATAGCTCTCAGAGTCCTTGGCGTACTCAAACCCCCTCACCACGATAAGGTGGAGACACCAACGAGGGGGGCTTAGGAAATATAAGCATAAAATAATAACTTATACGAGTTTGACTTCTTGTATTTCATTATCTCATATATCTCAAGGACATGAGGTTTGTAGTTTTTACAGTGAAGATTATCAAAATTAGTTTTCTAGTGTTTGATGCAGTGTAATTTGGTACATACCTATCAAACACATACAAGGCCGTTTTCTTGGTCGCAAAACATATGGAACAAGTGTAATTGGCCTGAAATATTTGTTTCATTTCTTTCTGTAACTTCCCATGAAGAAATTTGTCGCCCCGATAAACATTTAGCGTGTAAGCGCTAGGATTACGATTGGGATATTCACAGAAACACGTGTAATGCGTCCGTTATTGTTGCATACAAATTTTTAGAAGATCTTCCCAATACCAAATTTCATCAAAATCCGTTAAACTGTAGTTATTATTATTA
>NW_019719361.1:366688-439897 GCF_002891405.2 Cryptotermes secundus | reverse complement strand
GTGTGCGGTGGCGCCCGCACCCTCCATAGGCATCAGTGAATTGTGCCCGAGTACATAAGAACGTTGGACAGCACTGCACTGCACTACGTCTTCTTGCCGTAGAAATTTCAGCTGCTATCATAAAACCTGAAAGTGTAACAAAAATGTAGGTAGGTGTAGGTTTGTCTGGATACTACCCTATGTACAGAACAGATAATAGGGTATAATTTTAACTTCAACCAGCAAAGATATTTGATATTGTGAATGTTCTTTTGATTAGGTGAATGTTGTTAATGGTCTTGAAAGGTTTAAAACCTCGACTTCTCTTTTCAAAAGCTCAACACAGGTCCTATCACTTTGAATGCAAAGCATAAGGGCGGCCGCACACCAACTGCGTCAAGACAAGCATCAAGACATGAGACAAAAGACGCAGTCTTGCTACATTCGTGATTAGTCAGCATCATGACTCAGACCGGTGTGCGGCGGTTTTCATAATCTCATTCGTTTCAATTGTGCTCCTTTCTTTGCGCCATATCACAGACATCGTGTCTTGACTGTTACATGTCTTGACGCATGTCGGTGTGTGGCCTACCTAAGAGTAACGAATAGGACTAAAACATGCTCATAATGTCGAAGTGCCTGTTCTTTCCAATCGAAAAATCTTTCGTTTCTCTGGAACCCTGAAAGGCCGATATATTCGTTCGTATGTAAACCAAAACGAAATTGATTTCTATTTGTCCAGCAGAAAATGTTTTCCCTGAATGCATGTAAGAATGCTTCAAGAGTGCTTCGCGTATCCATAAATTATTCATTTTGCATCCTAAAGAATACAAAATCGAATGCTTCAAGCAAAAAGGGCATGCCATCCAAAACTTTATATAGATTAAATTCTAAACGGTTCTGACTGTGGTGTATAACATTCAGAATTACTAGGTTTTTGGACTTCGTCCATCTACCGGTTTTCTAAAAACTGAATAAATATTTCCCTTCTCGCCTGAGAACGGAAACAAATCCAGTTTCCGAAACGTTGACTCTGTTTCGGTAGCTCAGTCGGTACAGAGACGGACTACGGGCTGGGAAACCAAGAATTTTGGGATCTATTCCCGGCAGGTTCAAGAGATTTTTCTATAAAAAGTTCCGATGACTTTGGGGCCAACCGGTTTCCTATAAAAAGGATACTAGATTATATTTCCCTGGGGGTAACACGGCAGGAACGTGAAGGTAATCTCTGAGCTCCCTCTAATGCGAAGTTTAAGAATGGTGGAACTATATCACCATTTCCTCATACGTCTTCATGGCGTGATGCTTAATTATCTAAGTATAGATAAAAACTTGACGCAAGTAAAGAGGTTTGTCTAGAAGTAAACACAGAGAAAACTAAGTATATGTTGCTGTCTCGTCACCAAAATGCAGGGCAAAATCATGACATAAAGATAGGAAACATATGTTTTGAAAATGTGACACAGTTCAGATATTTGGGAACAACGATAACAGATCGAAACCTGATTGAGGAGGAAATTAAGAGGCGGTTGAACTCGGCGTAATGCTTGCTACCATTCAGTCCAGAGCCTCTTGTCTTCTCGTCTGCTATCCAAAAAACATAAAAATTAGAATACACAAAACTATAATTTTGCCCTGGTTCTCT
Source organism: Cryptotermes secundus (assembly GCF_002891405.2). Lineage (NCBI taxonomy): Eukaryota > Metazoa > Arthropoda > Insecta > Blattodea > Kalotermitidae > Cryptotermes > Cryptotermes secundus. Next base: position 438,273 of record NW_019719361.1, on the reverse strand, counting down.
ATGTGTGTGAAACTTGGTCTCTGACATTAGGGGAGGAACATAGACTGAGGGTGTTTGAGAACAGAGTGTAGAGGAGAATATTTGGACCAAAGAGAGATGAAGTCACAGCAGGTTGGAGAAAACTGCATAATGAGGAGCCTCATAACTTGTACTCTTCTCCATGTATAATTAGAATGATCAAGTCAAGGAGGATGAGGTGGGAAGGTCTTGTGGCACGAATGGGGGAGACGAGGAATGCGTATAGGATATTGGCGGGAAAGTCAGAAGGAAAGAGACCACAGGGAAGACCAAGGCGTGGGTGGGTGGACAGTATTAAAATGGATCTTAGAGAGATAGGATAGGATGGTATGGATGGATTGATCTGACTCATGATAAGGACCATTGGAGGGCTTTTGTGAACACGCTAACGAACCTTTAGATTCCATAAAATTCTGGGGAATTCTTGAGTAGCTGCAGAATTGGCGGCTCCTCAAGAAGGGCTCAGCTCCATGAGTAAGTATACTTCTTTATACCTGCAATATTGAACATAAAATCTAATGAAGTTTACGGAGCCACAAATAAATATTTCGAAAATTAACTATGTGCCTTTATATTTATGTCTGTTGTTAAAATAGAGTTTCAACAATGTGAAATGACGCAGTAACACCTCGTATAGGCATAATTCTTCTGGCGGCCATGCTTTCCCTTTCCAAAACCCTAGCCTCCTTCTGAAGTCACGAACTGGTTATATTTTCTCTCTAGAACCTTCATTTGCAGGCAGCGGCTGCTGGCGGTTAATGCGTCGCCCCAAATTAAGAGCACAGACTGTGCGCACTCTCTGGGGCGTTTCTCTTTAAGAGAAAGGAGTGTGAAGCTGATTATGACGCCGAGGCGTACTGAACTGCTGACCCATGTTCATTTATTAACTATTTCCTTTTCATGCCTCTCCTACCCTTTCCCTCCATCTTTCATCCACCTATTTACTTCCCCTCCACTGTTTCAACTTAGCACTTCGCCCTTTCATTAGGCTAGCGGTGTACCATTTCAACGGTCACCGAAAGTTTCAGTGATAATTTATTCAACATCCAGCTCAGCTAAGGACAAACCGAACTGTGTGAGGTTCAGTTGAGGTTCTTACCTGTGTGTGTATATAGCTTACTGACATTGTGACACAGGAGTGACGGGCGTTACGAGGTTCGAATCTTGGTCAGGCTCATGGAGCTGGTCAGTGCAACGAATCCTCACGGCCGTTAATCTCGGTTTTCTAGACCGGAGCCGCTGTGTCCTTGAAATAACTCCTCAATTATCCTCACGAGGTTGGGCCGTGCAATAGCTCAAGCGGTTAGTCGCTGGCTTCCCGTCGCGGCGGCACGGGTTCGATCCCGTGTCTGGTCAAATGGGATTTGTGGTGGAAATAGTGGCACTAGGGCAGGTTTTCTCCGAGTACCTCTGTTTCCCCTGCCAATCTTCATTCCACCAATTGTTCCACAATCACCCCTCACCTATCATCTGCGGCTGGTACAATAGGCCAGAAGTGGCCGCAGTAAAAGGGGCTTAGCCCCACCCCACTAGCAATAAAAAAATCTTCACGAGGCTGAGAGGACCCCGTTCCACAACCACTATTTCTCAGAATAAAATCTGGTAGCGCCGGGAATCGAACCCGGGACCTCTGGATCTGAGGCCAGGAACTCTGACCACTAGACCACAGATTCGGTCCTTGACAAATATACATGACCTGAAATTTTTGGAAGAAACTTTTAATAGCTCGACTGCAGATAAGTGATACCTAGAAACTCGCTAGTGCATAGATAGGTCACTCTTTGTTTGCAATTCTGCTTCTTGTCCCGGAAGAAAGAACAAAGAAAACATCAGGACTTCCCATTGTAACTCTTAATAACTGTGAAGGAAATTAAATGAAGGTTTGGTCGCGATATTATCTATTTGATTCTTCTTTTCGATTCCAGATGGCGAAGTCAGTCGATTCTGTCAAAAGAAGAAGAAGAAAAAAAGTCGGTTATTTCTAACCGTGCGCGCTTCAGTGAGAATCTCCCAATTTTCTCCTTCGTATCAGCCCCGTCCGCCGTCGCTGGAGCCTATCTCGCATCCATTCGTTAACTCCCGCCTCACGGAATGAGGTTACTCGTAGATAGTTCCAGCAAACACACCGAGCAGCCATTTTGTGTAGCTACAGTAAATGGCTGACGTTAAGGGACATCCATCATGTGCTGACTGTCATGACGCGGTGGTTAGCACTGCTGCTTCTTATTCGAGAGGCCTCGAGTTTGAATCTCGCCCCAGAGACATGTTGTTTTAGCCGATTCAAGCATCTATCGGCTTGATATTTTAAAACAGTGGACGCCTATACCCACTTACTTACTTACTTACTTACTTACTCACTCCTGGAGGTGAGGCCTTCTGGAAGAGCCGCCAATTCTGCAGCTACTCAAGAATTTCCCAGGATTTTATGGAACCCGAAGGTTAATTACCGTGTTCATAAGAGCCCTCCACTGGTCCATATTCTGAGCCAGATCAATCCCATCAATACCATCTCATCCTGTCTCTCCAAGATCCATTTTAATATTGTCCACCAACCTACGCCTTGGTCTTCCCAGTGGTCTATTTCCTTCTGGCTTTTCCCACCAATATCCTATACATATTTCTCCTCCTACATTTGTGCTACATCCCATGTCCATCTCATCCTCATGGACTTGATCATTCTAATTATACTTGGAGGGGAGTACAAGTTATGAAGCTCCTCATTATGCAGTTTTCTCCAACCTCCTGTCACTTCATCTCTCTTCGGAACAAATATTCTCCTCAACACCCTGTTCTCAAACACCCACAGTCTTATGTTCCTCCCTTACTATCAGAGACCAAGTTTCACACCCATACAGAACCACAGGCAAAATTATAGTTTTGTATATTCTAATTTTTATGCTTTTGGACAGCAGACGAGAACAAAAGTTTCTGGACTGAACGGTACCGACAAATTTTGCAAATCTTCATTTTTGCCCATCCTTCATTCAACGCTTCTAATTTGTACAATTGAAAAACTTTGTTAAGTAACCCAGAAATAAATTCATCATACGACCTAGGGGGTTCATACAAGTATGAACTACGAATCTTCTCTGAACGCATTTTCCTCCAAACCTAATCGAACTTAAGAACATGTTCCTCAGTACAGGCATTATCTCATCGTGCTAATCCCAGAAGAATGGTATCTCGTCTTACCATTCATGTGAAAAACAAATAAAAGAATCATTTTATGAGTAGTGCCGTCTCTGTGGTCAGAGTTCCTGGCTACAGATCCAGAGGTACCGGGTTCGAATCCCGGCGATACCAGATTTTCTGGAACGGGGTCCACTCAGACTCGTGAGGATAATTGAGGAGCTATTTCAAGGAAATAGCTGCTCCGGCCTAGAAAACCGAGATTAACAGCCGTGACACTCTCTATCGGCTAAAGTTTGCACTAACTTCATCGACAAGCGGCGGTCGCTAGGTCGGTGTAGTTCTCTTGCGGACGAAAGTAACGGGGTTTGTTTTATTTGATAAGCAGGTCAGCTACAACTTAATCTTTAGCTTTTTCTTAGGTTATGCGGGACCAAGGTACTGAATTTGATAGGATTCAGTATTCCTCGAATTTAACCTGAATTTAATTGCATCATGAAAAATGTGTATTTTTCTATTTTATACTCTGGCTTGTAGGCCCGTTGCTAGGGAACAACCGCGAAGTAAGGAGCTATACAACAGACGTTGCTAGGTAATGTCTCTGTAAACAAAAGCCATTGCTAGGCAATGGTAGCAAGAAATTGGTAACACGCCCAAATAAGATTCATTCGTAAGAGACTTCAGAAAGCAGTTCAGTAGATTAGCATTCAGCTGTGAAATGTTAAGCAGTAACATTCGTTACCAAGCAACGACTAATAAACAGACGTTGGAGACTTCATTTTATGATAAATAATTACAGTAATCCTCAGAGTGTCATAATTATTTGTAGTTAGGACTTGTGAGTGTCCAATAAATCTATTCACCCAATCCATAACGCATTATTATTAGTCACGATAACTCGAATGCGTGACAGTATTCTCGATATTGACAGTTTTGTTAAAAGATCGACTTCAAGAGACTAGGGAATTGGTTGAGTTAGGTGGTAAACCTGTAGACAGTGACGTCAAGAATGCTGCTTTGTGTCCTGCAATGAAGTAGGGTATCTTTCCTGACTCTAGAGCTTATTTTAGGTGCGAGGAGGAAACAAGGTCAGTCTTACCAACACCCAGTCAACCAGAAATCTCCAAATTACCGAGGGAGAGGAAATTAAAGTCACGCAACCGAATGGAAATATTTTTTTTTAATCTCCGAAGGGAAAGTTTCTTATGACTTTCTATCTCCTCTCCCCCCCCCCCATTACTGTAATCCCAAAGCTCTCCCGTTTCTTCATCAAGAAAACTGTGACCAACTTTCGTATAAGATTTTTATCAACCTTTTCATCATTCTTTTTCAGAAAATAAACTTTAATTTCTTCCCACCTTTTGCTCCTGTGTTAATATGCTTGCAGCCTATAATTTTCTGCTTTAACAAATTATATTCTGTTTTGGTCCCATAAGTGCCAGCAGATAGGTTTTCAGGGACCATTTCCCCTCGCCTGTCTGAAGGACGAAATTATAAAACACATAGAACTATAATTCGGCTACTACTTTCTTTCTATGCGAAAATTAAACTCGGTTACACTCCATGAGACAAGAACAGTGACTGAGATTAAGCTAGCTTTAGAAAGTTCTGAGGAAGATGCTTCAACCTATGAAAGATGACATAACAAAGCACTAGAGAAAATTACATAATGAAGACGATCTGAGATTATACTGCAGTGTGTAGACACGTTATTACGTGATGTCGCTGTAAATAAGGCCCCTTGCTAGTCAACAGATTCTTAACATGCACCAATTAACTAACTAGATGTTAATTCTGAAGGGTTCTGACGATGGTGGATAACACTCAGGATTACTGGGTTTTTGGATTTTTTCCATCGTCAGGAATTCTAGCTGATAGAGGACATGACGTTTCGGAAAATTGATCTGTTTCCGTCTTCAGGTAAGAAAGGAAGACACCTACTCGGTTCGGCCCCTTAGAAAGAGCTAATCTCAGCTAATCCAGTGATTGAGATTAACTCTTTCTAAGGGGCCCAACTGAGTAGGTGTCTTCCTTTCTGACCTGAAGACGGAAACAGATCAAGTTTCCGAAACGTCATATCCTCTATTACCTAGAATTCCGGATGATGGAAAAATTCCAAAAACAGAAGTAATTCTGTGTAACCGGATGTTCTCTACGCGGTCCGTGCGACAGCTACGCGACGCAACAATAACTCTGCGAGTCCCCCAGGCAATAGAACACGGTACTGTGTTCGAGCCTGTGTTAACCGGCAATATGCCACCATGTTCCCTACTAGATGTACTTCAGTCGCACTCAACGAGATAGTCAGCTGTAAGATAGGCAGGCCTGTTGATTTTACTCAGTTTCTCCCAAAGACACTTTTCCCCGGAGTAGATTCAAAGACGTCTGTCGCGGGTAGTGACTTCATACTGTTAGTAGGGTCGATAACATGACTGAATATAGACAATTTCGTTCCGCTATAAAAAATTCAGGAGTATTTCTGTGATAATACAATATATATCAGCTTCAGTTTTTACTTGAGTTGTTTAAAAATATCGGCCAATTTCTCTAATTTGATTCTTTATTTCCTCGTTCAGAATTAAATAGCTTATTGATTCCATAATTTCAGAAAATTTATACTGTATTGTAGCACGTAGTACCGTTGCTATGCAACGATCGCTAGAAGGAATATGCGTTGCTTGGTAACGGTCTCTAAACACGTTCCCGCGGAAACGATATCCAGCCTATCGCTAGGCTGACGATTCTTTTTAACAATATCTAGTTTAAATTTAATCAATTAATGCTACTCTGTTACAGTATTAACTCTTATCCCGCGCTCTTCTGTCGCGGTAGCGTAGTTGCTTGAGGCACTATGCTGCAAGCCGGAAGGTCGCGGGATCGAATCCAGATTAGGTGGATTTTTCAATTTACGCAATCCTTCCAGCCGCACTATGGCCCTGGGGTCGACTCAGCCTCTAACAGAAATGAGTACCAGGAATATTCCTGTGGGTAAAGGGCGGCCGGGGCGTAAGGCTGACAACCTTACCGCCATCTATGAGCCGATTATCTAGAAAATGTGGGAACCTCAACGTCTCACAACCTTTATGGACCTCCATGGCCTGTTACAGGGATACCTTTACTTTTACTTACTTACTCTTCTATAGTTTTCTGTGGTTGAGAAGCAGTTTCCTTGCATGACTCGGAAATCTGCTGGATCCTTTGCATGTGGAATATCAGTTTTAGTGTCTGTCGGTGTTCTTTATTTTGTCGAATTGTTGCCGCTTGGGCAACCGTCGATGGCTTCAGTCAGTGTGAAAACAATGTGTATTTGTATAGGTTTACTCGTCCCCCAGTGTCAGCCGTAGCGGCTGATAATTCTCTGTTAATGGCGGCTGGTCTGACTGCCCACACAACTTGTCAATCCATTAAGTGCAGTGTCAGTGGCTGCTGACATAAAAGTCTTCTTCCTCCTTCTCTCTCCTGTCCACATAGCAATAAAATGTAGCAGAACCGCCCTCTCGGGCATGTGACCAACACACAGATGATGATTCTACCAGGGGTAAGGCAACCGGAGGGTGAAGCTATTAATCCCATTTACCTAAGAATATTATGGAGCTGTACATTTTTTGGAGGTAGACGACCATAGTTCGATCCCCAGAAGTTCTCATTGTATTCTTCGCCATTTCCTGAGCCCAACCAATCAGCTGTAAAAAAAAAAGTAAGAAAACGGAAAGCTAATTGGATTGGTCATATCTTACTCGGTAACTGCCTTCTAAAAGAAGTTATTGAAGGAAAGATAGAGGGACGGATAGAAGTGATCAGAAGACGAGGAAGAAGACGTAAGAAGATGCTGGATGACCTTGAGGACAGAAGAGGATATTCTCATTTGAAGAAGAAAGCTCTAGATCGCATTAAGTGGAGGAACTGTTTTGGAAGAGACTGTGGACCTATCATTTTGACAGATTGCTGATGAATGAATGAAGTAAAGCTAACCCTGTAACAAGCCATGGAGGCCTATAGGGTTGTGAGATGTTGAGGTTCTTGACGCGTAGGGCTGACAACTTTGCCGCCATCTATGAGCCGATTGTCTAGAAAATATAGGAACCCAATCAGCTGTACTGTGGGTAAAGGGGGTTATTTCTGAAGGTTTCAACAGCGAGAAACTCAAATTGGTCACTAACGTTCTTCGAGATAAGAGTCCGTAACGTGTTGTCAGCGGTAGGACATATCCTGTCAACGGCATTATATAACACCGAAGCAAATTCACCGGTTTCATATTAAATTATGAGAGAAAATTTACCACAATTTCTATACCCCCTAGTTACCTTATCATAAATCCTTATTGTGTGAGGTGGTCCTTTACCTGGTTTAAAATAATTTATCAGAAGATTGTAGACGCGTGTTGTTTCTCGCTAAGAACCTGCAGATGTACAAGCATAAACAGCGTTCTTTTCTAACATTTTCACTATCGGTTTTACTGTGCAGAAATCGCGGTCAATTTCAGTTCCAAGCTGCGTCAAATACAGCAAATTTTGAAAAAAAAAAAAAAATTATTTTATTTTAGTGTTTCAGAATTCTCGAAATAGAGGATCACCTCTTCGTCTGCAGGGTTTGCTACGTGTACCCGATCCGCCCTCTCCCCTAGTCCGTCCATAAGTTTATAGACAAATATTTGTGTGGCTGTGAAGTGGTTTTCATGGTAAATAACAAAAGTTTGCAGTGCAAATAAAAATAAATTGGGAATATTTGTGTGTAATTTTAATGACAAAATGGATTAATTCCTTCATCAATTTCAATAACAAATATGTGTTTAATATTCAGCAATGTCCGCTGAAATCCGAAATAATTTAATCAACAGAGACGGCCGTTGCGAGGCAATAGTTCTCTAAACACATTTCCACGGTTACCAGGCCACGTTACCACAGCCGCGCTTACACGCAACAGATAAATACGTCACGTCCTCGCCTGAAGTAACGTCACGCGAAAATAAAGCAGTTGTGGGAAGCAGTGTTTTCCGTTGTGTCCGTGCGGAGAATATATCGGAAGGATCTCAATACAACCGAGTCAGTCGAGGGCCGAGCAGTTTTCGAGCTCGGAAGCCAACAGTTCGAAACAGGAGGTGGAGGCCCCATTGTTTTAAGTCGTTGCGTAGCAACACCGAGTTGGTTGTGAGGCAGTCGCCGGCCATTCAGGACGTGAACACGAAAGCTGGAGTATCTGCAGAGTTGGAAGCCGTCACCAGACAACCATTGAAGACATAGTGCATGCTGTAGCGAACTGCAGACTGTGTGATTTAGCGATAGCGTTATAGGACATAAGAAACATATAAACAGAATTCAGGATTTAAATTTATTTTTCTATTACGAGAAATTTTTTTTCAAGTGTAAGCCTGTTAACAAAGTCAAAGCGGTAAAAAATACTTCGTATAAAACCAGAGAAATTTTGTTTAAGATAAAGACACCCTTTTGAAGTTCATAAAACTCCGTGGTCTGTACTCCGCAACGAACTATACCGACCGAGCGACCACCGCTTGTAGTAGGGGGTGAAGTCCAACTGGGTCCACTCTGCACGGCGGCCACTGATTGGCCTATTGTAGCCTGCCCCGGGTGATTATGATGATGGAGAATTTGATGGAATGAAGACTGGCAGGGGAAACCGAAGTATTCGGAGAAAACCCGCCGCAGCGCCACTTTGTCCACCACAAATCCCATTTAACCAGACCCGGAATCGAATCCGGGCCACCGCATTGGAAAGCAAGCGACTGACCGCTTGAGCTATTGCGTGGCCATGTCGGCGTAGTGCCAAATTTAGCGGACAGAGGGTGTCGCGTGGTCAGCGCAACGAATCCCCACGGCCGTTATTTTCGGTTTTCTATACCGGAGTCCCTATTTCCTTGATATAGCTCCTCAGTTATCCTCACGAGGCTGAGTGGACTTCGTTCTAGACCCACTAATTCTCAGAAAATCTGGTATGGCCTGGAATCGAACCCGGGACCTCTGGATCTGTAGTCAGAATTTCTGACCTCTAGACCACAGTGGCGGTCCCCTTTGAAGATGATAATATGATTAAAGATAATTTAATTGTGAGAAGCGATTCATTGGTTTTCGAATTCAGATATGTATCTGAATTCGATAACCAATGAATCGCTTCTCACAATTGAAATATTCAATGTGATTCAACAGTTATCTCACTAAAAGGATGGAATTTATATCGGTTGCCAGTAAAAGTTCTTGAAATTTGTGAATTTTTTAGTCTTTCATCTAAGAGTAGTCTACTGATGCTTCTTTCTGTTCCTCAGATACATGTTTTTATTCGGGTGGTCTTCAACATACCAGTATTAAGAAGGAACTGTTAGAAACAGTGCTGTTGCATGGGAAGACTAGCGATGGAGACTATTTCTAAGTGTTTATAATAGTATTTTGCAAATCAGTGTTCCTGTTTGTACGTTTCTGCCGATAACCACAGATGGTGCTACAGTCGTGGCTAGTGAAAACGTCAATTTAATTAGATTTTGCAAGAGATCCCAGGCATTTTTTGGTTACCACGCTTGTCATTCTTCAGCAAGCTCTACCCGACAAAAGCGATCGATTATCTGCAGGTTATGAATGTTTTCCAAAAAGAAACATTTAACATGGTCCGTACTGCGTCTCTTAACAGAGGTCTTTCAACTGTTTATTAGTCGAAAATGATGCTCTTTGTGCAGACTTTGTATATATGTTTTTTCTTTTTTCCTTGGCACTACAGCCCCAGTGGGCCTAGGCCTACCTCCATGAACTTCTCCGTTCCCTTCAGTTTTCTAGATCTTACACGTTCAGTAGGACTCCTTGGGCGGGTGATCAGCTCGTCGCAAGGCCTCTACCTGTACCCAAACACAGAAAAACGCACACACACAAACTAAACATCCATGCCCTGAGTGGGATTCGAACCCACGATCCCGGTTTCCGAGCGAGCGAAGACAGTACATGCCTTAGACCGCTCGGCTACCGTGACCGGCAGTGTATAAGAATAATATATAAGAATTCAGTTCGTACCTCACAGGAAACAGATCCGGACCCACGATCCCGGCTTCCAAGCGAGCGGAGACAGTACATGCCTTAGACCGCTCGGCTACCGTGACCGGACGGACTGTGGTTTTATCACGTCATATTACAAGGTATTCACATACACTTACACAGATCCACATCGGCCCTCAAAATAGTTGCCGTTGCCCGATATGCAAGTCTGCCAGCGTTTATATAGCTGCCGAAAACATTGCTGAAACATATTGGCGGGAAATCCCCGTACGGCGCTTTGCAGCCATTCCACGAACTTAACTGTAGTAGTAGAATTCATTCTTCATGAAGTGCTTGAACATAGCTGAAATTCGCTGTCATAAAATTATAGACGCCATATTGAATGTGGATTTAACGCGAGCTGTTTATTAGTTTAGGCTTATATCAAAAGGATGTACGTAAGATAATTAGAACATTTAGGATGGTTTTTGGAATCTTGCGGTGAGCCGGAATAAACTAGTCGGTATAGCGACTGGCTACGGGCTGGACGACCGAGGGATCAGAGTTCAAGTCCTGGTAGCGTCACGTTTTCCAGACCGGCTCTGTGCTCCACCTAATCTCCTATCAAAAGGGTACCGGCGGCTCTCTCCTCTTGGGTAAAGCTGGTGGGGCGTGAAGCTGACCTCGAACTAGTACCGAGGTCTGTATATCCACTCCCCCATACGCCTTCATGGCTTAGTGTTTAAGCACAGGGACAAATTTACCTTTGACCTTTTTTATAATCTTCTGGGATTTTACGTCCTATAATAACCAGCATGATAAAGGAGCACCCTGCCTCCGTGTTGATGGTACCTCAAATTTCATATAGCAGTAGGAACATTTAACGTTTACTTTCTCTTACTTACTTACTTATGTACTCACTCACTCACTCATGGAGCTGAGCCCTTCTTGAGGAGCCGCCAATTCTGCAGCTACTATAGAATTTCCCAGCATTTTATGGAACCCTAAGGTTCATAACCGTGTCCACAAGAGCTCTCCACTGGTCCTCCGATCCTGAACCAGAGCAATCCAATTCATACCATCCCATTATATGTCTCTAAGATCAATATTAATATTGTCCACCCACCTACCCCTTGGTCTTCCCAGTGGCCTCTTTCCTTCTGACTTTCTCCACGAATATCTTATATGCAATTCTGTTCTCCCTCATTCGTACTACATGCCCTGCCCACCTAATTATACTTTCTCTTAAGCAAACTTATTCCAATTTCCCTCACAATTCTAGATGATCCTGTTTAAATGCGACGTTAACAGTCAGAGTAATCAATCTACATTATTTGTAGTTGGTAATCCTTGTTTCCGGTACCAGCAGTCCTGGGAAACAAAACACGTTATCAGGACCCCTTACAGTTCCACTGCACTTAAGACAAGACTTGATGAGACCTTGTATAAAAACAAACACTGACACTGCAATCGACATGAGAAAGGGTGAAGTGACAAAGAGAATGGAGAAGTCAGAGATGAAAGCCCAACATGATTTCGTCTTTACCACTTCAAGAGTCCGTGGTAAGAATGGAACGCGCCCAAGAAACATGCTATTTATATGCAAATGAAGTTTCAAAAGGAACAAGCGTAGAAGTGTAAGACAGTGCAAGAAGAAAGGGTGATTGTGGGGGGGGGGGTTCCACGTCAAAAACACTGGCAGAAACAAGGGTAAGTTAAGTCCACATATTGACATTCCCACGGCCGTTAATTTCGGTTTCATGCTGTTAATGTGGGAAACGTGATATCACATGATAAAGAGATCTGATGGATGAAGAAAAATATTTTTGGAATGCTTCCACTTTTAAAATCAAGAAGAATCAATAGGACAATACTGTAATTAACCTCAAATTAATATATTCTGATGATTGAATTGGTTTTGAATCTTGTCCAATTTCAGGTGTCAGTTTTCTCGAAATTTCGAAACCCCTTGAATCATATTGGAGAAGTTTGAGTTAAAAATAAAAATTTCATGATGAAGATGATGGGCCGAGATGTCAAGACCTGAATTATTCAGGAAATATTCTCTCTTGCGTGTTGAGGGGCTATGAAGCAATGCCATAGAGAAATGTTGAAGCTAAAAACTGAATTTGTAAAGTTATAATGGCCTAAGGAAACATACCTTGACTTGCACTGAAAATTATGGGAATTCATCTATTAAAAAATGCTTTTATTAATATTATAACATTTATAACTTAATGGTACAGAGTCTTAATAACAGGACAGATTCCATGTAACTGGTTCCCCATTAAGAAACTTACAGTTATTGTACTTATCAAGAACTCTCCCTTCTTTTAAGAAGCAGAGTGGTCACTATCGTGTCCCGAACAATTAGAATAATTAATATGCACAACTTATCATATTTCTTTTAACACACCTTTCAAATACCCTTTCCTCTACGTGTAGGTGCTGAAGCAATACTGCCCTTCGGGTTTCCGATTAAAATTCCGTAAGCATTTATCACCCTAAATGTGCTACTGGTTCTATAATCTAATCTATCCATCAATGAATTTCAGTGAAACAAGCGTACCTTTAGAAGTACACATTAAGGAGCACAAATATAACCTGACAAAAAGTCTTTTTGAAAAATCAAAATTAGCCCCACATTCGTAAGAAGAAGGGCACAAAATAAGTTGAAAAGAAGTGAAGGTCAAGCAGATTGATCTCATCAGCACATACAAGAAATAAAGGAATCCACCCATGTGACATCCTATCATTCAACCCATACTGGACATCTCTTCCATCTATATAAATTTGTTTCTTCAGTGATAACTTCTATTTTGTTAGTTGTCTGGTGCTGGGCCTCACATATGTGGAGTCTTTAAATATTTTTTCTTAACTCTCGTAGATGGTTTACGCTGTGCTTGGCCTGTATACCCTTATGTTGTGTTAGTGCAAGTATCCTGAGATAGGGCCTAGCTGTATAGGTTTGGGGGCAACTGAGTAGGATTTCCCCGAAGACGGAAACAGAATCCGAAGCGTTGTTCTAGATATAAACAGGATAGATAATATCCAGAAATATAATATTAGTATCGGAACAGATTTCGTCTCTAAAACCTGAGGTGTTAATATGTTATTACAAAACTCAATTTAGATGATGCCTTCGCATCGTGTCTTGTATCTACTCCAAAACCAAAAAAAAAAATTCCAATATTCTTTAACGTTTCCAAACCAAAATTTTGCATATATTAAGAACCTCAATAAAAGATAGCTTGGCCCATATCCGGATCGAATACATCTTAATCACAAATTGAAAAGATTATCTTCCGCTAAGCCAGCGTATCACTACAATTTCGCAGTTTTTTTTTAATTCGCATAGTGGGGGATGGAGTCCGACTGGGTCCACTCAGCACGGCGGCCACTGATTGGCCTATTGTAGCCTGCGCCGGGTGATTATGATGATAGAAAATTTGGTGGAATGAAGATTGGCAGGGGAAACCGAAGTACTCTGAGAAAACCGGCCCCAGCGCCACTTTGTCCACCACAAATCCCACTTGACCAGACCCGGGATCGAACCCGGTCTGCCGCAATGGGAAGCCAGCGACTAACCGCTTGAACTATGGCGCGGTCCTACCTAATACCTTACACACACTTTAAATAGTCCCCTAACAAATTCTCCTGAGACCCCACACTCACACACCACTCTAGTTTGGTCCGTTAATGAGTGTTACTGAGAGTGCCTGCACACCACCTTATGCTAGTCCATTAGCAAATATCCTTCAGGCCGCGAAAACATTGCTTTAGTTTGGACCGTTATCGTGTTTTTTGTTTTCTAAGAGAGTACACACAACACGAGACTGGTCTGTTTAAGCGTGTTCTCAGTACCCCACCCCCAAAAATCTAGTTTATATCGTTGCCATGTTTCTAGTAATGCCCTTGAAAACTCTTACCACTAGTCATTTTTTCTAAGATCGCATATAATCCGCTCTTGCTCCTATTACAGTACTCACGCCACTCTAGTTAGGTCCGTTAAGAATTTCATCTACAACTGTACACAAACAACAAACAAAACAAACTCCATGGCTTTAGTCCGCTAGCGAACTATACGGAACGAGCGATCGTCGGTGAATTTGAAGACCGCCTCTGTGGTCTAGTGGTCAGAGTTCCTGGCTACAGATCCAGAGGCCTGGGTTCGATTCCCGGCGTTGCCTGATTTTCTGAGAATTAGTAGGTCTGGAACGGGTTCCACCCAGCTCAGTGCTAGGCAACGGGTCGATTAACTAAGAAAGTAATGAGGCTGTAAATCATATAATTTTATGTTTAAGAAATTTTGTGTAAAATATAATTTCGGATCGAAATAAATGAAAATAATACCCCCTCCTGAGAGGAAAACGAAAGAAAATATCTCAGAGAAGTGTTTTCATGAAGTAACATCATAATAAGTTTGAGATTCTTCCTTTAATCTGCAGCTGTTAAAGTTCAATTCTTTCTATTATCATGGAAAGGATTACCTGTACTTTACTTTTCTGATAATTATATTTATATGTTCATGGTTATAACATAATTTTTCTGGTGGAAAATATCGCTTGGAAAATGAAATGCAATATCATATTATTGACATCACTTCCATACATAGCCAATGTCAAAAAAGTCCGTGACCTCTAGTTCTCAAGTGAACTATACCTACCGAGCGACCGCCGCTTGTCGGCGAAATTAGTTCAAGCTTTTGAGGATAGAGGGTGTCGCGTAGTCAGAGTAAGGGATCCAGATATAACAAAGAAAGAGAATATGTTTTTATACATAAACACATAAAGACTCGAATTAAAAATGTTAAATTTTCTTTCTGCGCCAGATATCCAAGAAAGCATTTACCTCCTTTTGTTACTGTATTATAGAAATAATTTTAGTCTTCAGTTAACGGCGAGTTAAGGGAAAGTAGAGAAACAAAGTAGAGGATCGCGGTTTTTATGTTTGTTGTCCGGTCAAAACTTGAACCTTTTTATATTTTATTCTTAAAAGACCAAAAAGGACAGCTCTTAATGTGCTTTGGCCTTGTTTACCTCCAAGGATGGCATTGCAAGAGATAAGAGGGACATGTCTCACTGCTGAAACCGTTACTGCATGTTTCGTTCGATCATTAGGTTCAGTTGCCAGACAGATCTGGAGTGAAAAAAAAACGCCATTTATCACGGATTATTTTGTATCTGTGGAACTGAAACTTAGAAGTTTCATCACTCGCAATTTAAATATTGTTGAGTTTCTTAAAATCACTAAATATCAGAAATATTGCGAGACGATTTGAGAACTGAATATTTCCTCTCTCTCCATCATATACGTGTATATACAGTGTCCGTCTTGCAGTGCATCTACTTTTACCTGTCACTTCACAACACCCGCAGCCAAAAAGGGAACACGCATAACGAGACACGATACACACGGAGTGTAAGAGGAACGACTCCCATAGTGGAGGAACCACAAGCGGGTTTTGAATTGGGACAAATAAGATGAATATCTTAACAAGATTTTTGTATACAAAAAATTTGTTACAACTGATGAATATTTTAAAACACTTTTTAAATAATTTTACATTGACATAATGGCATGCAATGCAATAGATTAGTGTAAATGGAGCACCTGATGATGGCACTATGGTGCCGAAACATGTTCTGAAGTGAGAGTTAAAGTGGATGCACTGCAAGACGGACACTGTATATATATCATGGATGAAAATCAGTGCAACAGGACGCTAAAATACAACATTTCTCTCCGCTTTCTGTATTCTCCCACAAATATCAGTCTAACCCTACCTACTGCAAATGTAATGTTACAGACAGAACTGCCCACTGGTTTGAACAACTACAGACAAAGTAAAACTATCCCTGTAACAGGCCATGGAGGCCCATAGGGTTTCGACACGTTGAAGCTCCCACATATTCTCTAGAGAATCGGCTCACAGATGGTGGTGAGGTTGTCAGCCTTACGCGCCGACCGCCCTTTACCCCAGGAATATTCCTAGTACTCATTTCTGTTAGAGGCTGAGTTAACCCCAGGGCCATAGTGCGGCCGGAAGGATTAGGTAAATTAAAAAATACAGTGGCCTCATCGGGAATAGAACGCGCGGCCTTCCGGCTTGTAGCATAGTGCCTCAACCAACTACCGTGTGCCCCTAAACAACTACAGAAAGAGTGAAATAGAAGCTTAATTTATGATAGTGACGGTCTTCGTGTCATCATGATATATAAAAAAGATAGAGATATCCGTGTAACAGGCCGTGGAGGCCCATCAGGTTGTGAGACGTCGAGGCTCACACATTTTCTAGACAATGGGCTCACAGATTCCTGGCATTCATTTCTGTTAAAGGCTGTACCATGAAAATATCCACCTCATCGGGGATAGAATCCGCGACCTTCTGGCTTGTAGCATAGTGCCCANTGATAACAATAACAATAATAATAATAATTCCATTATCATAAAACTAAGTGTTATCTAGAAGTGAACAAGAAACATTAATAGTTAATTAATAATAATAAGAAGAATAATATACGCCCTTCTGCATTGACTTTTCCTGCGCTGTGTGAAGTCTGGCGAGAGATATGGAAGAAAAAGTTTGGAGTGGAGGGGTTAGGAGGGATACGGTTAAAGAGTGTAGGGGAAATCCCCGTGGGAGGTATTAGTGCGTCTTGTTACTGAAACCAAAACAAGGCCGCAAAATTCGGTCCTTTCACCGCGCCTGTTCTCTCGTGACAGTTCTGATGGTTCCTGTAGTTTCCGGAGACATTTTTACTTTCCTTCGAGGAAGTACCATTCGTCCTGCGAAGAGTGAGAGATATGAAAAGAGATTGATTTCTCGCAGTCCCCTGGAGAATTCTCCTGAAGTCACCTACGAAGCGACACGGTCACCTAGATCCCCGCGTTCTTGACAAGAGAAAATCATGTATCGGCCGTACAGACGCGTCACTTTACCCTTAGAACAAAACAGGCGCCATCCTGCAACCTTGCATTCTCCATGTCCACCACTCTTTACGCAGCACCTTGTCGTCATTTACATTATATTGACCAATTATACACAAAAGTAATTACAGCGCCATTGTTAATCTCCACAATTCAGAACACGTGCTAAGCATGTTCTAACCTGCTGAATCTTTACCGATCCCTAGCAACGGCTTCTAACAGTTTAAATTATTCAGCTTCTCTAGGTATTGTTGTAATTTAATTCAGCCTGTTAAGATATATCTTGAAACTTTTTTCATAATCAAATATTTTCATTTATTTAAATGGCCGATTCCACTTACCTCCAACTGGTGAAAAGGTCAAGAAAATGTGGATCTGTACATCCGCTCCGAATACGCCTTCATGTTATAGTGCTTAATTAATTAAGCACAGCAACAACTTTACATTTTTAACTCTTTTAAATGCCCAATTACCGATATGCACCTGGTATTCTACTTTTGTCCACCACAAATCCCACTTGAACAGACCCGGGATCGAACCCGGGCTGTCGCGGTGGGAAACCAGCCACTAATCGCTTGAGCTATGGCGCGGCCGAGTCCTCATTACAAGTCCTTATCTCTGTCCTTGAAACCTTTGTCTCATTATTGTGAGTTTCTTGAAACCTTCTCTTTCCTTGTCTTTCTTTTAGGTTTTTGCTAGTCAAGGTTTTCTCTCCATGTTGTAGAGTTATAATCCTTCTCTTAGCATTTTTATGTCCCGTTTTCTGCAGTTTTTGTTCTTCCTGTTTCACTGTATCTTTCTTCTTGTGCCACATTTTCTCCTAATGTTCTCTGTTTCATTTCCTCTATCACCACATGTGCATTACTTGTGGATTCATGTACCAACAGAATATCATATGGCTGTTGTGTAGATCAACTTTATAAAAATACAGTTAAGTTTCTTTCGCTTAGAACTTTTCCAAACACTGTAGTGAGTTGTGTAATGATTTCATGTCCACTTTTAACATGAACGTATAACTACTCTTACTGTATAAATTTCTCAAATGGCAACCTCTTCTGCATAGCATCCATACACTCCATCTTGCCTCATAATCTCGTCATAGTTCGGTCACGTCGTTTCTGTTACAAATCCACAAAGAATTTCATAGTCATTGCGCATGTGCTAAAGATTCCGTCTCACCGCAACATGACTCATTATTTTCCAAAATATTCAGACTCTGTGAGAGCTGGGATAGCTCAGTCGGTATAGCGACTGGCTACGGGCTGGAGGACCGAGGGGTCGGAGTTTGAGTTCCGGTGAGAGCAAGAATTTTCTCTCCTCCGAGTCGTTCAGACTGGCTCTGGGGTTCAACCTTTCTCCTACCCAACGGGTACCGGGGGCTCTTTCCCCAGGGTAAAGTGACAGGGGCGCGAAGCTGACCTTCACCTCCAACTGGTGCCGAGGTCAAGAAAATGTGTATCTATACATCCACTCCCCCATACGCCTTCATCTGTAGTGCTTAATTAGTTAAACACTGGGAAAAGTGTACCTTTTTTATCTTTTACATTTTATGGTCAGACTCCGTAACTGAGTTCCCTTCTTCCGTAGCCTTTTGAAACAAAATTAAAGAAAAAGTTATGAGTTACTAATTCCAGTTTTATTAAAAGTTATAATACAGACACAAGCAATTGAAAATTAATGTTAACAATCAATATTAGGAAAATAATTTACCATAAATTTTGAGTCGAATATAAATCTAATCTGTTTTATATTATAGCAATTTTGTCTCTTTGGATATTAAGATTACAGAACGAAAACAATGAAATGTATCCACGCCATCTGTCAGACTTTGAGTGTACTATGCCCTCTGTTCACGTGAACCTCACAAACTAGTGACGTATTATTATTATTTTATTATTATGAGAGGGGGTGAGTTTCCCCATGCACTTAGACCAGTTATTGGTCCATTGTGCGTCCCCCTTTAATTTCTGCTGTCGCCATACCCTACCGGTACTGGTGCGTACTATCAGCCCCGTTCAGCCAACGAGGTCGGTCCTGTACCTGATATTTCCCCCATCTACCAGAGTCATTTGAAAATACTTGGGCGGAATTGTGTTGCCTAATTTTGCTCAGAGGTCTCCTAGAGACATGAGGATCTTTTACGTGCCGTAAATCTACGACACGGGACCCACGGCTGAAAGTCCCTCCCGGAGGACTTGTTCCTGAATTTTTCCGCCCTTAAAAATTTCATGACCTCCGCCAGGTTTGAACCCGCGTACCCTGAGTCATGAGGTGGGAACGTTACCCCTAGACTACGAGTGACGTATATGTGTAACACAAAGTTGATGTTCTATCCAAAAGCATAGACTGTGTTTATCCTCTTTCTGGCATTTAAGTCACTTAAATATGAACTCCAAGTTCTGCATCGTCGTCGTAATTGTAATTTTGAACGTGTAAAAATGTTTCCTACAAAACCTATAAGAATGTTTAAGTTCCTCTCCACAAAAACGTTTCATGTATCCTTCATGTCTCTTAGATATTGTCGTTCATTTTTAAATTGTTTTTTTTTTGCACTGCATCGTTTATTTTACTCTTCATTTATTACATAACTTCCGTAACTTTTTCGCTCTGTTCTCCCTTCTTCGCTTTCCACCCCGTTTATTTGTCCGTCTTTCCATCATTTCTTTCTTCCTGTGTCTCCTTCTTTGAAGTTGAAACACTTTTCGTAAATATCTGTAGACACATGCCGTTACGTGAGAACAACATTCGAAAATATCAACAGCGTTATATACTGCTAGAGTTCGATATTTTCACCCTCGAAGTCCTCGCTCTATGTGAACTGAAGCAAACACACATCGCAAATATAGAAAACTGTTATTTCTATACGTGATTGAAACATTCATGTTTCCGAAATATGTATTTATGTTTATAATCTGTTTTCTTATTAAATTTCATGCAATTAGCTTCAGAATTTCATTGGTTATCGCTTACTTACTCATGGAGCTGAGCCCTTCTTGAGGAGAAGCCAAATCTGCAGCTACTCAAGAATTTCCCAGAATTTTATGGAACCCGAAGGTTCATTACCGTGTTCAAAAGAGCCCTCTACTGGTCCCTATACTGAGCCAGATCAATCCAATCAATACCATCTCATTCAATCTCTCCAAGATCCATTTGAATATTGTCCACCCACCTATGCCTTGGTCTTCCTAGTGGTCTCTTTCCATCTGAATTTTCCACCAATATCCTATATGCATTCCTCTCCTCCCCCATTCGTGTTACATGCCTTGCCCATCTCATCCTCCTTGACATGATCATTCTAATTATTCTTCGAGAAGAGTACAAGTTATGAAGATCCTCATTATGCAGTTTTCTCCAACCTCCTGTCACTTCATCTCTCTTCGGTCCAAATATTCTCCTCAACACCCTGTTCTCAAACACCCTCAGTTTATGTTCCTCCCTTAATCATTGGTTAACGCTACAAAAGAAAACTCAGTGTAGCTTTCTGTTGGCAGCACATGTCTTCTTTTTGCCTGCTTCATGCTGGTGTCTCGCTTGCTTTGCTTTTCAACCCTGATATTGGAGGCTGTATATTCCTCCGAAACATCATTTGATTTTCATCAGGCTACACAAGGAGACAAAACCTTTCACCACAACATCTGACGTTATGAATGCCTTCCTACTGACAATACATTATTCTGATAAAACATCGCAGTTGTAAGCAGTCGGCTGAGATGGAAATTTGAATAATCCGTAAAATTTAATGTGACGCCACTACTGAATAAGCTGAAGTTGTGTCTCATTGAATATTCTTTCTCTTTCGAAAGATATTACGATGAACTCTTCTTGGGGCAAAGAGAGAAACCCGCGCATCGAAACACGGACATAAAGACAGCGAGTTCCCTAACGACTGGGCTTAACAGCATTGATGCTTGAGGCTCAACATACTTACATATAGAGATCGTCTTTAAATTGCATGATCCAAAGTTATTATGTGAAAATGTGTACAATTCCAGTGCATTCGTAAACAAATTATCCAGAAAGTCAACGTAGTAACCGTCTTGTCTTGTTCCTTCAGTAGTTTTACATATACTTCATAGCAATTTCACAATTTCATTCTTCAAATTATTGTCATAACCTAAAAGGTAAGGAAGGTAAGGCTGTGCCCCTAACAGGCCGTGGAGGTCCATAGGGTTATGAGACATCGAGGCTCCCACATTATCTAGACAATCGCCTCACAGATAACGGTGATGTTGTCAGCCTTACGCGCCGGCCACCCTTTACCCCCAGGAAGATTCCTAGTACTCATTTCTGTTAGAGGCTGAGTCGACACCAGAACCACACTGGACTGGAAAGATTAGATCAGTTGAAAAATCCAATGACCTCATCGGGAATCGAACCAGCGACTTTATGGCTTGTAGAATAGTGTCTCAACCAACTATGCTACAGCGCGCTACCTGAAGGTAAAATCTATCCCTTTATCAGGCCGTGGAGAACCATAGGGCTGTGAGACGTCGAGGCTCCCACATTTTCTAGACAATCGGCTCACAGATGGCGGTAAGGTTGTCAGCCTTACGCGCCTGCCGCCTTTACTCTCCCAGGAAGATTCTTATTACTCATTTCTGTTAGTGGCTGAGTCGATCCTAGGGCCATAGTGCGGCTGAAAGAAATAGGTCAATTGAAAAATCCGAAGACGTCATCGGGAATTGAAACCGAGACCTTCCGGGTTGTAGCATAGTGCCTCAACCAAGTATGTTACCACGTGCCCCATGCCATAACCTATATAGTTAAAATTAAACGTCCATTCTAATCGACCTAGTCAAAGGGAAAGTGGTAATATTAAATTGGGCCTTAAAAATATGGGGTATATTATTGGGAAATAAATTAAAATTGACCGAGATTTATGCAAACTGTAACTTAAATGAGTGATGAATATTCGGAGACTGTATAACAGTGGGATTTCTTAGCTACACGAGGAACTGCTGCAAAGTAGAATGCCCTTTCAACTTCTTAAATAACACAGGAATCCGTGGAGTTTCTGTGGGGCTGCAGTGCGTTGTGAATTCTCCACGGACACACGGACACTGCTCAGGACGAGGGTGGGGAAAGGATAAAATGCTGCTTGCAGAGATTTCAGTCTGTCAAAGGTAGATCTTCCGGGCGGTAAAGCAACGGGGAGAAAGTCATTAAACGGTAATAAACCCACTGCAATCCCTTCGAGCAAAAGAAATGCGGCAGGAAGAGAAAAAGTATCAGACTGGAGGATTCGAAAGGGACAAACTTACTCCAATTAGAGGACCGCGCCATAGCTCAAGCGGTTAGTCGCTGGCTTTCCACCGCGGCGGCCCGAGTTCAATCCCGGGTCTGGTCAATTGGGATTTTTGGTGGACAAATGGCGCGGGGGAAGGTTTTCTCCGAGTACTACGTTTTCCCCTGCCAATCTTCATTCCATCATTTGCTCCACAATCACCCTCACCTATCATCTGGGGCTGGTACAATAGGCCAGAAGAGGCCGCAGTACAAGGGACTTAGTCCCACCCCACTAACAATAAAGAATACTCCAATTAGTTGAATCATTAGAAAGTGATATTTTGTTAAGTTCATTTGCTTTACGAGCCGGGATATCGCAGTCGGTATAGCTACTGGCTACAGGCTGGACGACTGAGTGGTCGGAGTTTGAGTCCCGGTAGGGTCAAGTTTCTCTTCTCCACGTAGTTCAGAAGGGCCCTGGGGTCCACCCAACCTCCTATCCAGTGGGTAACGGGGGCTGTTTCCCCGAGGGTAATGCGGCCATGGAATGAAGGTCACTACTCAGTTCCAAGTAATGCAGAGGTCAAGAAAACGTGGATCTCTATATCCACTGCCTGTCACGTCTTCATGGCATAGTGCTTAATTAGTTAAGAACAAGAATAACTTTACATTACTTACGTTTATGATTTCTAGGAGTAAATGACCACAAACAAAAAACTCCGTGGTTTTAGTCCGCAAGGGAACTATACCGACCGAGCGACCGCCGCTTGTCGGCGAAGTTAGTGCCAACTTTTGCGGATAGAGGGTGTCGCGTGGTCAGCCCAACCGATTCCCGCGGCCGTTAAATTCGGTTTTCTAGACCGGAGCCGCTATTTCTTTGAAATAGCTCCTCAATTATCATCACGAGGATGAGTGAACCCCGTTCCAGACCCACTACTTCTCAGAAAATCTGATATATCAGGGAATTGAACCCGGGATCTCTTGATCTGTAGCCAGGAACTCTGACCACTAGACCACAGAGGTGGCAGTAGATGACCACAGACTATTAAAATGAGTCTTTGTCGAGACGTTTCATACGAGGGTAGTTATGGAATGTTACTGATGTATTAAAGGCCTCAGGAATTTAAAGTGTAGCAAGGAGGGGGGAAGTGCGAAACTTTTGCAACAGAAATTCCAGTCATGCGAGAGAGTGGAGGAGGTACAGAGGAGAGTGACACCGCATAGTGAAGAGGTCTACTGACTTGAAAGTTCCCAAGGCACAACAACCAAAACCCCAGAGCTGACTCACTCTTCCACCCTCAAAATTTGGGAGGTACCTTTCTCGGAAACGTCGATAAACCTCTACCAGACTACACGGTATCACGTCTTATTTGTTTATACTCCGAGGTTTATTTCTTAGGCATATTTAATAATGCCCCATAGGCATATTAACTGAAACTCATTTGTTAAATTCTGTAAATTGCATAAATGGAATGTGAGGCTACTAATTTGTCCTGGGCTTTTTAATTGACTCCTTATCAACTGCTACAGCTAATCGGAACACCTTGTTCGGATTTTGAGATTATTCTGTGAGTTTTACGTACTGTTTCTAATGCCGGTATTTATTTTTCAAGTGACAAAGTTGGTACAGTTTACCTAGTACAATGCATTTCCGAAAATTCCACCGTCAGCATCAATGCAATTTGCAAATCATGTGAGGACATGGCGTGTTGCTCGTCTGTACAGTGTACAGTGTACTGCGCAGTAAAATAGCTCTATCTCGGTGCAGCTCGTGTGAGGACATGACGTGTTGCTAGTCTGTACGGTGTACAGTGTACTGTGCAGTGAAATAGCTCTATCTCGGTGCAACTCGTGTGAGGACATGGCGTGTTGCTAGTCTGTACGGTGTACAGTGTACTGTGCAGTGAAATAGCTCTATCTCGGTGCAACTCGTGTGAGGACATGACGTGTTGCTCGTCTGTACATTGTACAGTGTACTGCGCAGTAAAATAGCTCTATCTCGGTGCAGCTCGTGTGAGGACATGACGTGTTGGCCATCTGTACAGTGCACAGTGTACTGTACTGTGAAATAGCTCTATCTCAGTGCAGCTCGTGTGAGGACATGGCGTATTGCTAGTCTGTACGGTGTACAGTGAACTGTGCAGTGAAATAGCTCTATCTTGGTGCAACTCGTGTGAGGACATGGCGTGCTGCTCGTCTGTACAGTGTACTGTGCAGTGAAATAGCTCTATCTTGGTGCAACTCGTGTGAGGACATGGCGTGCTGCTCGTCTGTACAGTGTACTGTGCAGTGAAATAGCTCTATCTTGGTGCAACTCGTGTGAGGACATGGCGTGCTGCTCGTCTGTACAGTGTACTGTGCAGTGAAATAGCTCTATCTTGGTGCAACTCGTGTGAGGACATGGCGTGCTGCTCGTCTGTACAGTGTACTGTGCAGTGAAATAGCTCTATCTTGGTGCAACTCGTGTGAGGACATGGCGTGCTGCTCGTCTGTACAGTGTACTGTGCAGTGAAATAGCTCTATCTTGGTGCAACTCGTGTGAGGACATGGCGTGCTGCTCGTCTGTACAGTGTACTGTGCAGTGAAATAGCTCTATCTTGGTGCAACTCGTGTGAGGACATGGCGTGCTGCTCGTCTGTACAGTGTACTGTGCAGTGAAATAGCTCTATCTTGGTGCAACTCGTGTGAGGACATGGCGTGCTGCTCGTCTGTACAGTGTACTGTGCAGTGAAATAGCTCTATCTCGGTGCAACTCGTGTGAGAACATGGCGTGTTGCTAGTCTGTACGGTGTACAGTGTACTGTGCAGTGAAATAACTCTATCTCGGTGCAACTCATGTGAGGACATGGCGTGTTGCTAGTCTGTACGGTGTACAGTGAACTCTACAGTGAAATAGCTCTATCTCGAAAACCGTTCGGGATAGGACACATGTAAAAATAAATATTTTCTACTTAGAATGACTGATACTATGACCTTCAAGAATATTTATCTTTCCTCCTGGAACATGCTGTATAGTACAAAACCTGAACTAAAACTTTATCATGAGAATTCATTTCAGGATCATACCGATGACACTTAAACCCTACTTCCACTAAACTGCAAACGAACGTAAACATTTTCTTAAAAAAAAAAATTTTGGTAAACGCTGATTGTATACAGAGCAGTACGTGTTGTTATGCGTCCTCTATTAGAAACGTTTTTGAAGATAGTGCATATGTACTGAAAATTATAGTGATATTTTTGATAAACGTAGGCCCCATCTCAAGCTGTGAAACTATATGCTTTTTCCACAGCAATGAGCATCAAGGTCGCACCCTCAGCAGAAACACACACAAGGAAACATCGAATAAATACGTGTGTCATATTTTTGAGCACAGATTTTCACTTCTTTCGTTGCCATTCTTTTCTGTTCCCTACGATATATTGCTCTGTGCTACGAATACAAGCGGAGTGACGGAGATAAAGGAAGTAAAGAAGCAATGTAGAATCTAACCCCATGGGAAACCCTAAGACGATCCCAAGAAGTTAAGAGGGAAAGATATGACATTATATGGCAGTTTATGCGCAAGAAGGAACAGAATAATTACGTATTTTGAGTTTAGGATCTGTTATGTTTTACGACAACGTGCGTGACGGTTGTTGATAGAAGTTGTGGGAAAATGTTAAAAATATGAATCTTATCAAATTTCCTCTTCTCTTACACATAAATGAAATGAGGTAAAACTGATTGTAATTGTGGTAATTATGTTTTGGCACTACAGCCCCAGTGGGCCTAGGCCTACCTCCATGAACTTCTCCATTCACTTCGGTTTTTCTAGATCTTACACATTCGGCAGGACTCCTTGTGTGGGGTGATCAGCTAGTCACAAGGCCTCTACCTGTACACAAACACAGAGAAACGCACACACATAAACTAAACAGCCATGCCCTGAGAGGGATTCGAACCCACGATCCCGGTTTCCGAGCGAGCGAAGACAGTGCATGCCTTAGACCGCTGGGCTACCGTGACCGGCAGTGTATAAGAATAATATATAAGAATTCAGTTCGTACCTCACAGGAAACAGATCCGAACCCACGATCCCGGTTTCCGAGCGAGCGAAGACAGTGCATGCCTTAGACCGCTGGGCTACCGTGACCGGCAGTGTATAAGAATAATATATAAGAATTCAGTTCGTACCTCACAGGAAACAGATCCGAACCCACGATCCCGGTTTCCGAGCGAGCGAAGACAGTGCATGCCTTAGACCGCTGGGCTACCGTGACCGGCAGTGTATAAGAATAATATATAAGAATTCAGTTCGTACCTCACAGGAAACAGATCCGAACCCACGATCCCGGTTTCCGAGCGAGCGAAGACAGTGCATGCCTTAGACCGCTGGGCTACCGTGACCGGCAGTGTATAAGAATAATATATAAGAATTCAGTTCGTACCTCACAGGAAACAGATCCGAACCCACGATCCCGGTTTCCGAGCGAGCGAAGACAGTGCATGCCTTAGACCGCTCGGCTACCGTGACCGGCCTAATTATGGTTTTGGTGTATGTAATAATAGAATGCGCCTAAGAAAAGTAAAATGGAAGAACTATTTAGGGTTGTGTTTTAGAAAAGAACAGGAGGACAGAGGTAGAATATTTTAAAGAGGTTCTAATATGCTGGAGAGGTTTAAAAAAGTTACGGAAACTGTAATCAAGATAGCCGTGGACTTCTGGAATACGAAAAATATGTCCTAACTGCTTAGTTGTGTGAATGCTTGTGTTACGCGATTAAAAACAGAAACAGCTTTTCTTCACCGCTTTGAAAATAGTTTCTTTTTTGTGAAAAGGGAAGTTAGCACAGACTACAAGAGAAATAAAAATAAGAAGCAGAAAAAATGATTTGAGAGCCATATCTCGGCGAACTTTGTGTGTATCTCACAAAAGCTAGTCAAGACTTAATTTATCTTTGTTACCACAGTATGATGCAGACAAGTTGGGGGGGGGGAGAAATGAATTGAATTCCACGCTGTCTGGTTACATGTTGGCAAAAAAGGAAAAGTCTATAACAGGAAATTAAATATAAAACATGTTTTAAATGCAAGAATATAATGTATGTAACTGAGATTGTTAATTAAATTGAATTATTTGCATCGAAATGTGAACGGTTTGTTACGAAATAGAGAATTATTTATTTTCGACTAAATTTTTGTTATATTATAAACAGAGTGTTTTCTTTTTGTTGAACTTGTACCATACTTCTGATGTACTCGTTTCAGAAATTAAGTTGGTAATAAGTTATACCCGACTGTTATGGAAACCTTCGGTTCATATTGTAATGAAGGACACCCAGCCATCAGGCAGCTCAGTATGGTTCGCAACCTCATAACCAATTTGTTTAGTATCCATTTTTAACCCACCTCCCTTATTTTGAAAAAAAAATAAAATAAATAAAATTAGGCTTATGAGATAACCTTGCTGTCTGTGTCTTCCCGTATGAACTCTTGAATGCATTGTGACCTGACGCCTAACTTCTAGAATACTAAAGCCAGAGTAGACGGCTGATGCTAGGCAACAGCTCTGGAAACACTTTTCCAGGGCAACTAATTAACATGCAAAAGTAGAAGAATAGTTTGACGCGGTGTTTTCTATGTGGTCGTTGTATCAAAGGCATAAAAGCGATTAGATCTTCTGAGAACTTCTTGTAATATTAATCAATCTGGATGAAATCCCGGCACTCATATCAGGCTTATATTCGGAACTACCCGGTTCATGTCCAGGTCTTATTGATTAATATGTCCAGAGGCGTGTCGTTGTTTCCCTGTCTAACAGAGAATGCTAGGATAGTACACTGAAATAGATGATAACCCCTTCCTCCAATCACCATTAATTTTATTGTCATAAGTTTTGGAACTGAAAGAGTGTCATTAAATAAGCAATGAATCACATTAGTCCTGTTTTAGAAATGTGAAGACAAAACTAGTAAGTTGCAGAAATAAGACACTGGGCTTTTGTTATGATTTTCGGAACATTCTGTAGAGGTTCTTTTTTTCGTTGGCACTACATCCCCAGTGGGCCTAGGCCTACCCTCCTGAACTTCTCCGTTCACTTCGGTTTTTCTAGATCATACACATTCGGTAGGACTCCTTGGGCGGATGATCAGCTCGTCTCGAGGCCTCTACCTGTACCCAAACACAGAAAAACGCACACACACACACACACACACACACAAACTAAACATCCAAGCCCTGAGTGGGATTCGAACCCACGATCCCGGCTTCCGAGCGAGCGAAGACAGTACATGCCTTAGACCGCTCAGCTACCGTGACCGGCAGTGTATAAGAATAATATATAAGAATTCAGTTCGTACCTCACAGGAAACAGATCCGAACCCACGATCCCGGTTTCCAAGCGAGCGAAGACAGTACATGCCTTAGACCGCTCGGCTACCATGACCGGCTTCTGTAGAGGTTAGTTGATTCTATAGTTAGCCCAGCATATGGGAACGGAAACTGAAATGGGAGGACGCTTTGGGTGGAACTATTTGAGGACCAAATTAAATAGAAACGATTATGCAGACCGCTACTAGCCAGGGCTCTACACACAGGAAAGGTTTTGATTGTTTCGATCTGTTCTCTCACTCCTTTTTTCTGTCTCCTCCCCTGTACACCCTCATCTCTTTACCATCTCCCATTCGTTTCGTCTCGCAATTAAGAGGGCTTTTCAACGCTTTCACTTGCTGTATACAGAATGTGAACTTGTGTGCTGCAGGGTAGTATACATCGGCGGGTAGTCTTCATTACGTAATACGAAGACCAGTCAAAAAATGTATATAAAGAAATATATATCTCCACAAATATAATGTACTTCATTTTCCGCAAATATATTTCGAAAACGATGGAAGCGTATAAGCTGTTTGGCAAAAATGTAAGCTTTGTTCAGAGATTTTAAAAAAATATTTATTTCATCGCTACCTCTTCACGGTTTTTAAAAAAAGATTCAATCGACTTTGTATTACTGAATTATGTTTCCTTTTTATGACTCTGTCGTCTAGTAGTTACAGTTCCTGGTTACAGATCCAGAGGTCCGAATTCGATTCCCGGCGCTACAAGATTTTCTGGGAAGTAGTCGGTCTGGAACGGGGTACACTGAACCTCGTGATGATAATTGAGGAGCTTGTCGGCGAAGTTAGTGCCAACTTTAGCGGATAGAGGGTGTCACATGGTCAGCGCAATGAATCCCAACGGCCGTTAATCTCGGTTTTCTAGACCATAGCCGCTATTTCCTTGCACTGCGGCCACTTCTGGACTATTGTACCAGCCCCAGATGATAGGTGAGGGTGTTCGTGGAGCAATTGGTGGAATGAAGATTAGCAGGGGAAACCGAAGTACTCGGAGGAAACCTTCCCCAGCGCCACTTTGTCCACCAAAATTCCCACTTGATCAGACGCGGGATCGAACCCGGGTCGCCGCGGTGTGAAGCCAGCGACTAATCGCATGAGGTATGTCGCGGCCTGGCGCGACAAATTTGGTACAGTTTACCTAGTATAATACATTTCCGAAAATTCCACCGTCAACATCAATGCACTTTGCAACTCGTGTGAGGACATGGCGTGTTGCTCGTCTGTCCAGTGTCCAGTGTACTATACAGTGAAATAGCTCCATCTCGGAAACCGTTCGGAATAGGACACATGTGCATATACACTTTCCTGCTTAGAATGACCGATTAATTAGTTAGTTAGTTAGTTATTGGAGAGGGTGGGTTGCCCCATGCACTGAGACCAGTATTGATCCATTGTGCTTCCCTCTATGATATTCTACCAGTCTCTATACCCTACAGATATTGGTGCGTACCATCAGTCCCGACCGAGCCAGCGAGTTCGGACTCTACTGGCTTGGCGGTATCTATAATGCTTTCCCCATCTACCAGAGGCGTTAGAGACTACTGTTGGGCGTGAAATGTCCTTGAATTTAGCTCAGTGACCTCCTTTGGAGGTATGAGGTTCTCTTATGTGCCGTAAAGCTACGACACGTGAACCACGGCTTAAAGTCCCTCCCGGAGGACTTGTTCCCTGAATTTTTCCGCCCTTAGAAATTCCACGACCTCCGCCGTGTTTGAACCCGCGTACCACGAGTCATGAGGTGGGAACGTTACCTCTAGACTACGGAGGCAGCTTAGAATGGCCGATACTGTGACCTCCCAGAATATTGACCTTTCCTCCTGGGTCACTCTGTATATTTTGTCATATATGTATCAAAGAACTTAGGTCAAGTTTTTTATAGTCAGTTTCAGCCTAATTCTCCTCTTTCCTACTCTGTTTTCTTTGTGTCCGCATAAGAATGAATCTCTACACCAGACCCTTTATATGTTTCTTAATCTCTTCATCCACTCCACGTTCTGACTGTAGTTTGTACTTTATCTCATCACATTCGCGATGCAAGTTATCGCTTTATTATCGTCCATTCCCCATTTCCTTTATTTCTCTTCAATTCTCCATATATTCCTAGAATTTTATCTATTGGTTTTATCACTTTTTGTACTTCGCAAACAATTTGGATAGCGTTCAACTGAATTCCGAGTGACCCATTTTCTATCGGGCTCCCAAATGAAACGAAATGCTTAAGACAGAAAGCAATGAGCATGGAGACCGAGTTAGAGGACCACAAAAGGAAGTCAAAGTAGATAGGAAGCAGTCGTTATGGCCGGTACTGTTACTTACAGCTTGATGGAGAACGCAGAGACATCGGCTAGATTGCTTCAGCCACAAGGAACCCGCGTTAACTTTCCCGTTGCCAGAGGCGCACTCTGTGACCCGTGGCGAGGACGCTTGTCCTCTGATCTGAGCCTCACGAGAAATGGTCTGTAGTTAAGAGGTTTCTGATCACACTGACTTGATGTTATAACAGGAAAACGTGAAAATGGCTGACACTCTAGCAGTAGAACACGAAGAATTGACGCTTCTAGTAACACGATTCTACTGAATTCCCACCGCAGCGACCCGGGTTCGATCCCGGGTCTCGTTAAGTGGGATGTTTGTTGTGCACTAAGTGGCGCTGGGGCAGGTTTTCTCCGAGTACTTCGGTTTCCCTTGCCAATCTTCATTCCACCAATTGCTCCACAATCACCCTCACCTATCATCTGGGGCTGGTAAATAGGCCAGAAGTGGCCGCAGTACAAGGGACTTAGTCCCACCCCACTAGCAATAAAAGAAACACGATTCTAGGGCAATACAATCCACATGTTATTGTAGCAAACTAGCCATTAACTACATATTTCAGTGTCTGTCATATGAAGTTTATATATGCTAACTGTTCGTGAAATTTGCCTGGTGTTATTTTAACCGGAAGTTTCGCAGAAACCGGGTGTTGAATATCAACCTGAAGCAGCACAGTCAGTTTAATCTATCTATATATGGCTGTACAGCGCTTTGTTGGGCCTTTGCAGCTTTTCCAATTTCTTGATCTCCTTGGATGGGGGATCAAATCGTCGCACTTATTAAAAATTATTTTTATTAGAAATTTCAGTTTCTTAACAAAAAGTGTTCGTGACGTATACAGATTGGCTAATTTCATGACCCTGTTGTATAGCTAACCGATCACAGTGGCCGGCCGCGCGGTCTGGGTCATGAACCGTCTTCGGTAGCTCGAACATTGGGATCATGGGTTCGAATCCCTTTCTTGGCATAGATGTGTGTCTGTGTTTATTCTGTGTTTGTGTTGTTCCGCTTGCAGGTAGCGGCATTGCGACGGGCTGATCCCCGTCCAAGGAATCCTACCGTCTGTGTATAGATTAAGAAACTGAAATGGCGGCCAGTGTCCAAAAGGCCTGTGAAGCAATAGATAGACAGATATGAAACTCGCTTTCTTATTATTCTTATCGAAGTACTAAGATTCGCTAAACCGAATTTAGAGCCCACAGCATTCCAGTTTTCGTACTCGCCTTTAAGTTGGGTTTCAGCGTGCGCCTGTCACCCAGAACCATGAATTCGGGCAAAAGCTATATCATTACTTGTTCGCCATCTTTGTTGTTAAATACTTTCTCCACATTATGCGTAAGAAATTAAAATCTAACAAAGTGTTTCATTATTAATCTAGTTCTCTTCTCGTTAAGGAAGGCCCTAGCAAAATGATTGCACGCAATGCAGTTCAGGCGTAAGGGGACCTGTATGTAATGAAAGAAAGCTCTCGACATCAAAAGGCAAAAATTGACACGGAAGCAAAACAAAGGGGGATACAGTAACGCGGAGGAAATGTATAATCGTTGGTGATAACCAATTTTCGAGTCTTTCAGAGCCAATCTTGAGGAAACACGAAGTGAATAATAATAACATGACGTTAAACAAAAGAACGGATATACCACAGAGAGTGGATTCCCATACGCCATTGTTGTCGTGCACGTGACACCGTTGTCATGATAACTGATTAATATATAGACATGTGTTGCGCAAGAGGGAGACGCCAATTCTGCAAGTCAGTGTAGATTAACATAAACAAAATGAAGGAAGATTTTCTAGTTCTAAGAAAATCTACCAGAAGCAAAATCCGACAGCGTACAGAAAGGTGAAAGAAAGTTCGGAGCGTTGATGTTATCCAATTATCGGATCTGTTGGAGCCAAAGTGAATACTATTGACAGAGATAACTTGTAAAGAAGCATACATGAAAGTGAAACCGAGTAAAGAGGGAACAAACTTTGAAACATCCTTTAGGTACATTAAAATCGCCCCTGTAGATACAGAGGCGGATCAGGAAGTAAAGGCAAAGTAGATGTGTAAAACTCGGGAACATTTCAGGACGCGCTTACAAAATCAACAGTACACTCCGAGCTAAAGCAATTGTTGTTGCGTTTACATTGTCTCATGGAGACATGTCCGCTCCGCTTTCGGAAAGCTCCTTCGAGGAACGAAGAGACACTTCTTGATTTCTGGTGTATTTACTTACTCATGGGGCTGAGCCCTTCTTGAGGAGAAGCCAAATCTGCAGCTACTCAAGAATTTCCCAGCATTTTATGGAATCCGAAGGTTCATTACCTTGTTCACAAGAGTACTCCACTGGTCCCTATCCTGAGACAGATCAATCCAATCCATACCATCCCATCCTGTCTCTCTAAGATCCATTTTAATATTGTTCACCCTCCTACGCCTTGGTCTTCCCAGTGGTGTCTTTCTTTTTGACTTTCTCACCAATATCCTATATGCATTCTTCTTCTCCCCCATTCGTGCTACGCGCACTGCCCACTTCATCCTTCTTGACTTGATCATTCTAATTATACTTGGAGAACAGTACAAGTTATGAAGCTCCTCATTATGCAGTTTTCTCCAACCTCCTGTCACTTCATCCAACTTTGGTCTCAGCACCGTGTTCTCAAACACCCTCAGTCTATGTTCCTCCCTTAATGCCAGAGACCATGTTTCACACCCATACAGAACCACAGACAAAATTATATTTTTGTATATTCTAATTGATTTCTGGTGTACGTGGTTGATAAACCTGAATTTGTGCGTCTCTCTCGCTCTCTCATCCACCGTATGATCGCCTCTCGCTCCGTGTACCTGCAATAACATATTCTCTTCAGCGCTCTCGAACATATACACTATGCCACACCATTGATCAATATATGAGTAGTAGTTAAACAAAACATGTGTAATTATCATAATCATCACATGGAAATTCGGTGATTATATCCCCACTGCATTACGCAGATCACTAAAGTTCTCACTAGTAATCAAACAGTTCCAACTCATTTCAGAATATAAGAAGTCTCACAAGTAGTTGATATTTGTCGTGTAATGAAGTTACGAGTGTCTACTCACTCATACACGCAACGAAAGCCGATCACAGTGGCCGCGTGGAATGAAATGTCTTCGTCCGCTCGAACACTGGGGTCGTGAGTTCGAATCGGACTCAACTCATGAAGATCTGTATGTGTGTTTATTATGTGTTTGTGTGTATGTAGTGGCCTTGCGACTGGCTGATTCCCCGTCCAAGGAGTGAAATGAAGCCAAGTATTTCACAAATGCCTATGCTCCAGATGTGAAAGACAGGACTAGAAGAAGAAGAAGAAGAAGAAGAAGAAGAAGACATGTATTAATTTCGAGTTTTCACAGATCAAATTTGTTTCCTTTTCTGAATCTGCTTGATACATTCTATTTTACTACGATCTGTGTTAACGTGTTTTTCCCGTCGAATTAACCTGCTAAAATCCTCTGCCACAAATGTGTCTTTAGCGTTATTTCCCTTTTTATGTACAATAGAAAGCCGGTCACGATAGCCGAGCTGTCTAAGGCATGTACTGTCTTCCCTTGCTCTGAAGCCGGAATTGTGAGTTCGAATCCCACGCAGGGCAAAGATGTTTGGTGTTTGTGTTTGTGTCTGTGCTCTTTTCTGTGTTTGTGTACAGGTAGAGGCCTTGCGAAGATCTGATCACCCTCCCAAGGGGTCCTACCGAATGTCTAAGATCTAGTAAACCGAAGTGAAACGGAGAGTTTCATTTACGTAGTCCAAATTGGGTTTGTAGCGCCAAAGGGAAAAAAGAATACAATAGAATTCTCTCAAGTTTCTTGTGCTATTTTAACGTTATTCTAAAGAGAGTTCTTGGTTTAATATTATATACTTTTTAAAATGTATGCCATTGTTTTTAAAAAATCTGTCCCTCTTTAATTCCAAAATTACAGCTATTACTTATATGATTTCCCTTGTATACGTCCACTTAATGTACAGACGAAACAAGAATCGAGAAGACATATTTTCTAAGTACATTCTTAGACATCTTACATGACTTTGTTCTAGGTCAATTAAGCCTATATGAAGTCAGCCATTTTGTCTAAGTTTCTGTCTAACCGTTAATCTTAATTCACTAAAGTGGGATGTACGAAGAGGAAGATTCTCAACTGAACGACAACAAAAATTTTGCTGCATTTGATCTTCTCCTGTTTTCATCATTTCTGTCTCTTCTTCTGTCACTGAATTTCCCAACTGCTTAATTTTCCATGACCTTAATTGCTTACCCTAAGCTACGGTTTTATGCGTTACCGTGATAACAGGACGTGAACACAGGACTGCTTTTTGTTTTTATTAGTTTTCTTAGAAACGCCTTCATGTCATCCCCCATTTTTGACTCTCTGTTCATCTGCATGGCGATTGTTTTCTTTTTGCCTGATGAATTATCATCAGCAACACAAGCCACTATTAAGTCAGTGACTTAACATTTCATTAGCATTATCATCATCTTCATCATGAAAATTAAATTCCCCCCACATTTTTCTGCTTAGGCGCTCAAAACCCAGATCGAAATCCATCGATAATTTTTAATATATTGTAGTGTGTAGAGCCGTTTCTACGTAACGACTCAGTAAACATGTTCCTGCGGTAATGGTCAAGAATGCAACAAAAGAAATACTACAAAAGATAAAACAATTCCGTCTAGTGTGACTCTTGAAGTTTTTACTACTTCAATTCTTAACACCCTTACATGTTTCGGTCTCTATAGATCATCATCAGAGGGACATCGATACTCTTTGGAAACCGCTATTAGAATGGGTGTTCTGCATGTTAAAATATATACACATACAATGTTTGTATTGCACTATATATATAAACTCCAAAATTTTCACAACTGTAGCGGTTTTCCTGGTATATTAATGTTTTTTAAAACTTTTGCTATTTAAGTTAAAATTTATAAACCAAATGGTTCGTGTCCCTTCTCTTATCCCCTTTCTTGACGGGGGCTCTTTGATATCGTCCTGTGTTTGTTCGTGACGTGCTGTGTTGTATTTACTTCAACAATCACACTAGACGGAGTTGTTTTATCTTTTATAATATTGTTAGTGTGACGGATCAGAATGAAACAAATCAAAAACAAAAATACTGTTGGAACCTGTGTTTTCTATTCTGTCCGTGCCGAGGGGTTATAAGGAAGACAAATGGGGCAGCCAAGTCAGTTCTGTATGGAAA
The DNA here is from genome assembly GCF_002891405.2 of Cryptotermes secundus. Lineage (NCBI taxonomy): Eukaryota > Metazoa > Arthropoda > Insecta > Blattodea > Kalotermitidae > Cryptotermes > Cryptotermes secundus. The sequence goes on along the minus strand of NW_019719361.1, from coordinate 402,077 downwards.
TCTGAAACAAAATAATCCAATTGGAAGGGAGCCGCCGTTCAGAGAGGGCTTGATCGCGGCAGCTGAACAATCTTCACTGTTAGAAGCCGTTACCAGGAGACGTCTAGTAACAGACTGAAAACACTAGTGTGTGCTCTAGTAATTTGTAAAATGTGGAAATCAGCGATAATATTATAGATAATTGTAGCTACGCTCAGTAAGTGGTTATTAAATCAATTTATCCAAAACAACGTCTATATTCACACTCATAATACGTCACAATATGAACCTTACGGACGGACATACTGAAGATATGAACCGTCATTATATATAGCCTTTCATGCAAAGAACTCAAACTTCGTGGAGAGCTTCAGTTCTTAAATTGTATAATTATTTTTAACAACTTCTCTTACAATTGAAGCATTGCGCTGCTAACTTCCTTTGATCCAGTTCGATTCATTCTCAATAGATGGCGACTCTGATCGCAGCCGAATCTGAGAAATCTAAATCATTGATTTGAAAGCCGGCCTGGCAGATGGACATCAAAGTTGGTTTGCTGTTGGCCCAGTCGGGCGTTTGAAAGCATTAACCTCACTCCAACACGGCTAATTAAATGTCGCTACTTCTTTTGAAAAGTTTCCTGAAAACGGTGACTGAGATCACGTTGAATTTTATATATAAAATGAATAGGACTGGTATAAGAAGTCTATTTCAATACTCTACATCGGACTGAAAATGCCGCTGAAACGAACATTAGGATTTCATACAGATTAATTAATCAGTTACTGTGTTAGAGGATATTTTAAAGTACTCCCTGAATATAGACAAAATTACTAAACAGAGAAAACATACGGAAGATCATCTAGCACACATCATGGAAATAAATTCGTAAATACTGCAAGGTGTAGAGCCGTTTCTGGGCAACGGATTTTTGATAAGGTTCCTGCAGGAACAGACGAGAGAAACAAAAGAAGAAATATGTTTTCTTTGGTGTCCGTCTCGGGATGTCATTAGCAAGGGAGAAGATTAGAGCTGAGTTGACCTTATCAATGGGAGGGCCGGATGTGAAGCACACAGATAGCCCTCCAAATGTTAGCTCAAATTTTATTATAATGCAGCCCTTCCAGCGTCATTTAAGAAAATAATAAAAAATCCAATCATATGCGTTACATATACCAGAAGGACAAGCGGACACTGCCTGGGAACCTTGAAAACAGGAGATACAATTTCTTACGCCCCATAATATAGTATCTCTCACTATTACTAGACTTTCTCTCTCTCTCTAATTGTAGGGCTTAGTTATGTACGGGAGTCTGTGAAGAGAGGACTTGAGGCGGAGGCAGAGGAATAGCCACTGTTTAGAGCCGTTCCCAGGAAACGTCTAGTAACAGACTGAGAACGCTAATGAATTATAAAGTGTGGAAATAGCGATAGTATTATAGTTATCCTTAGTTACAAAATATAAGTGGTAAATATATCTATTTACCAATCCAAACCCCGTCTATAGTCACACACGTACTAGTTGACAGTGCTTCAGTAGGAAACGCCATGACATGGAGACAAATTCCTACATGTCATAAGAGAGACATCGAAGATGTGAAAGTATTTAGATTGAAGACTGATGGCTAACATTTGAAATAAAATTAATGGATGTTCGGGTTCAATCACAGAGAATTTATTAGAGAGGTTAGTAATTAACCTACCGACTCTAAAGCAATAACTTACCAGTTGCTCAGGGAAATCGTGTGGGCCCTAACGACAAAGAGCTGGTTAACATTCTCTTGACTAGTGACGCTGTCGTAAATCATGCTTAGTTACAACTTATAAGTGTATGACGTCATGTAGTTTATTAGTTATGTTGCAACGCTTCGGAGGCACCTGATGCCTATATTTTCAGGGTAGAAATTTTCTTCTCTGAAGATGGTGGCAACAGATTCCTCGAAAATGTTGGTATCTTTCTTCCAAACCTCACGTCTCACATCTAAGAAGACGGTAAATTTAACACTGTGAGAACCAGAAAATTCATTTAATCAGAAAAATGCCGTCTTCTGGGATGTGGCGCCGTGTAGATCTAGTGTAAAGTGACGTTTTGGAGGAATGTATCGCCTCCATCTTCAGGGTAGAATAAACAGCGAGCGAGGAACCAGCGTGAGCAGGTGGCTGCAGACTGAGCCACCAGTCGAAAATCTTAAATCTTCATCTAGTCTGATACCAGTCAGTTCTTAAGTACGTGCTTAATTAATCGTAATGATCCAGTAGCTTAGGTAAATCAGATTAACTAATCAACCATTTTATCGGTGGCTCAGTTGGTTAATGAGGCAGAGTTATTTAGAATGATATCTGTATGTTGTAGTGGATGTGCAGATATAGATTTACATTTTATTGATCTCGGCACTAGTTGAAGGTGAGTGGTCAGATTCACGCCCCTGCCACTTTACCCCTGAAGAAAGAACCCCCGGTATCCATTGGATACGAGGTTGGTTGGGTCCCAGAACCGGTGTGACCAACGTGAAGAAGAGGCAATTTTTGACCCTACAGGGACTCAAACTGCGACCCCTCGGCCGTCCAGCCTATACCGAATACACTTTCAAGGCCCAGTTAGCTATTCAGTGGCAAATTTATTTCTAAAACAAAAATCTGTTGTTTCAAACCGGAAGCGAACTATACCGACCGAGCGACCGCCGCTTGTCGCGAAGTTAGTGCCAAATTTTGCCGATAGAGGGTGTCACGTGATCAGCGAAACAATTCCCCACGGCCGTTAATTTCGGTTTCCTAGACCAGAGCCCCTATTTCCTTGAAATAGCTCCTCAGTTACCCTCACGAGGCTGAGTGGACCCCGTTCCAGATCCACTACTTCTCAGAAAATCTGGTAGAGCCGGGAATCGAACCCGGACCTCTGGACCTGTAGCCAGGAACGCTGACCACTAGACCACAGAGACGGTCAATTGTTTCCACCCATCAAAATTTATTGCGACTAATCCTTAAGTTTACGTGTCATTTAAACATGAATCGTAAGGAAGTTGGCTAGAAAGTTGCAACTTGTACAGTCCGCCCCTGATATTGTAAGACTCTGCCATAGGATGTCACCTGCAGAGGCACTTGGCCAGACCTTCCCCCATTACGTCCTGGAGATTGAGGGTCTCTCTAGTACAGCACCACTAAGGCGATTTACACCATGACGCAGACTTGCGCAGGCTTTTGGTTTTGAGAGCAAGAGTGGCTTAGATCAGTGTTTCTCAACCGTCGGGTCGCGGCCCAGTACCCGGCCCCCACCTTGTAGAAAAAAAGAATTTACCGGGCCACGGTCCGACAGAAGTTGAGAACCACTGGCTTAGAGTACCTAGAGAAAAATGTTATACAGAGTGTTCCAGGAAGAAAGGTCTATTCTGGTAGGTCATAGTATCGGTCTTTCTAAGCAAAAAATGTATATGTATATATGTCCTATTCCGAAAGGTTTCCGAGATAGAGCTATTTCACTGTACAGTTCCAAAACTGTTGATAAGAAAGAGAGATTACGTACTTTTTTTAATACCTGTATTTATTGTTCAAGTGAGAAAGTTGATACAGTTTATGTGNCATATACACGGTGCCAAATCCCAGAAGACTGCTTTCTTCATACAGTTTAGCTAATATAATACATTTCCGAAATTTCCACCGTTAATAACAGTGCACTTTGCAACTCGTGTGAGGACATGGCGTGTTGCGATCGAATTATGAAGTTGCTTATACTCAATTCTGTGCTCTTCCAAATCTATCAAACATTGATTCTCCCACCTCTAACTGTGCATGTCTTTGTTGCTTGAAACGTAGACGCAAGAAAAACTTCTGCAGTAGTTTTGATGCGAAGATGTGTTGTTTCCGGGAAAAAGATTGGAGACACTCTAACTGTATGTCGCTATTGGAAATGCGAGTGAATATTTTGCCCAAACCAAGACAGGTCTCGAAAACTTTCCACAGGTTTCTGAAGATCGAAATGAATGGAACATCCTGAGGCACTGAAAATAAAATCCCGCTCTTATATCCTGCTTTGACGATAAAATATTTTCATCATTCACCGGCATTTAGGATACTGAATACAGAGATAAAATTTAGGGACAGGAATATTTTTAAGCCAGTGATTGGGCGTGTAATTGACTGCCTCAGTGGCCTAGTGGTCAGCGTTCATGACTACAGAACCAGAGGTCCGGGTTCGATTCCTGGCGGTACCTGATATTCTGAGAAGTAGTGGGTCTGGAACGGGGTCCACTCAACTTCGTGATGATAATTGAGGAGCTATTTCAAGGAAATAGCGGCTCCGGTCTAGAAAACCGAAATTAACGGCCGTGGAGATCCGTTGCACTGACCACGCGACACCCTCTATCCGCTCAAGTTGGCACTAACTTCGCCGACAAGTGGCGGTCGCTCGGTCGGTATAGTTCGGTTATCGACTAAAACTACGGAGAGTGTTTTTATTTGTTTGTTTGACTTAGCCTTTAATTAACACTGTTTAACAAAGTCTATGTCAAATATATATTTATAATTAGTATGTGTTACGAATTTAGATTAATTAGGATTTGCATTACGTAAGAACACTGGTCTACCATTTGCCCGTTTTCTCATTGGTAAAGTTTTGCGCTACCGGTCACGGCAGTCGAGCGGTCTGAGGCATGTACTGTCTTCGTTCGCTCGGAAGCCGGAATCGTGAGTTCGAATCCCACTCAGGGCATGGATGTTAATTTGTGTGTGTGCGTTTTTCTGTGTTTGTGTACAGGTAGAGGCCTTGCGACGAGCTGATCACCCGCCCAAGGAGTCCTACCGAATGTGTAAGATCTAGAAAAACCGAAGTGAACGGAGAAGTTCATGGAGGCAGGCCTAGGCCCACTGGGGCTGTAGTGCCAAGGGGAAAAAAAGTTTTGTTCCAAGTTACCTCGATATTAATATTTAGGGCACGTTCATACATGTGCATATTTTCACACAATTTATATAATGATTTTCATTTGTCATTTACTGACTTAATTCCGCCTAGTGAACCTCACGTAATTTATTTGTGGCTTTTAATTTTTTTCTGGTAATTTGGAAACATGACATCTTCTGCCAACTCATGCATATTAGTTTTGCCGTCATTCTGGGTGTGTCGCTGTCCAAAGACTTTCTGTTATATGTGCGGAGAATGAAGTCTTAAACCACGAAGATGAAATTTCACCTTTTTTTTCCAAAATATAATATTTCATTTTGTTTTAAAGTAGAGGTTCATTATAAGACTTAGATGACTTCTGATTTCGGACTGTTACAACAGGCCAATTAGTGGCCGACGTACCAAGTATACTCAGTCTCGCCCCAACCCATGACACTGGCAGCTTCGAACTTCCTGTAACGGTGTAGTGAAAGAATCCTCATATTCGTTGTGCTTGAATGAACGTGGAATAATAAAATCAGGCCCATTTTAAGGTACTTTTATGGACACACTTTTAGCGATATGTCACTGCTTACTAATCTTAAATACTGACACATTTTATGAATACTTTTTGACCAATTGCCGATCACAGTGGCCGCGCGGTCTGAGGCGTGAACCTTGTTCACATCTCGAACACTGGGGTCGTGGGTTCGAATCCCACTGGAGGCATGGATATCTATGTACGTTTATTCTCTGTTTGTGTTGTTCTGTGTGTAGATAGAGGCTTTGCGACGGGCTGATCCCCCGACCAAGGAGCCCTACTTACTGTATATAGGATTAAGAAACTGGAAAAATACAAGCCAAGGTCTAGGAGGGTTGTAGGGCCGTAGAGAGAGATATAATTGAAAACTTGGTGTAATATTCTGTGCGAATTCCGTGACTGTATCTTTGAAATTTTGTGTTTTCTTATCAATGGAGATGCAAACATGGCGCCTGCCCGCCCTGTTAACAGAAAACAACGTTAAACTGCTCAGCGTACAGTCTGGGATTTGGTGAAGGTGAAAGAACATTGCAAAATGTGACAATTCTATTGAGATACTTCCTCGTCTGTATGTGGTAAATAGCAACATGGCCACTAAGAGGAACATTTTGATGTGATGCCGATATATGATGAATTCTTGTAATCTATCACTTGAAATTTACATGGTGACATATTATTAACATAGATTATTTCCTGTTTATCCTTACCTACTTACTTACGTAGCTGAATCCTTCTGGAGGAGACGCCAATTCTGCAGCTACTCAAGAATTTCACAGCATTTTATAGAACCCGAAGGTTCATTACCGTGTTCACAAGAGCCCTCCACTCGTCCCTATCCTGAGCCATCCCAATCCAATCGATACCATCTCAACCTATCCCTCTAATATCAATTTTAATATTGTCCACCCATCTACGCCTTGGTCTTCTTAGTGGTCTCCTTCCTTCTGGTTTTCCCACCAATATCCTACACGCATTTCTCTTCGCCCCCATTTGTGCTACATGCCCACCTCATCCTCCTTGACTTGATCATTCTAATTATACTTGGAGAAGAGTACAAGTTACGAGGCTCCTCATTATGCAGTTTTCTCCAAACTCCTGTCACTTCATCTCTCTTCGGTCCAAATATTCTGAACACCCTGTTCTCAAACACCCTCTGTCTATGTTCTTCCTTTAATGTCAGAGAGCAAGTTTCACACCCATACAGAACCACAGGAAAAATCATAGTTTTGTATATTCTAATTGTTATGTTTTTAGACAGCAGACGAGAAGACAAGAGATTCTGGACCGAACGGTAGCAAGCGTTTCCTCTTTATCCTGTGGTTGATAAATAATGTTATATGATGACGTCATTTAGGCAGTTCCTTTTAAATATTTCACCGTCCACAATCCTTCCAGGTAAATCCTAGATTACTCTAAGATAATCTATACAATTAAGACATTAGATTCCTATGAATAATTACAAAATATTACTCAAATCTGTTTTCATGACAGTTGTATATTAGGAATGAAATTCTTCAGCAGGGAAATCAAATTTTGTGAAATGGTATTGGTTTTACTCACCACGACCACTTCATGTACTTCCTCTTATACTAATGCGTCATTAACCTTTCAAATCATCAGATGAGTTAAGTGCTTTCAGTTCTGTCTTCTCTTGTTTCGATATCGAGTTTTCCTTGCGGGCCTCGTTCCGGCAAGTGACGACTGGAGCGCCACATTGTACAAGCGGTGGTGCCAAGTACTGATCCGTTTTAATGCCCACGTCCATTCCAATTAACTGCAGGCCGTTGTTCATTAAATTCGGCCGGCCTCTACTAGTCGCACTGGAGGTGGTAGGGGAGTAGAGCAAAGCACACTACACACGATCCTAGGAGAAGCACATCAGCCCAAGCACAATATCCTAAAACGGAAGTAAGTAATTTTCTTTGTGCACTTTGCCCACGCGAAGTGAGGCCAGTAATACTGGGTTAGTAAAGTAAAGTTGGCCGGTCACGGTAGCCAAACGGTGTAAGGCATGTGCTGTCTCCGCTCGCTTGAAAACCGGGACCGTGGGTTCGAATCCCACTCAGGGCATGCATGTTTAATTTGTGTGTGTGCGTTTTTCTGTGTTTTGTGTACATGTAGAGGCCTTGCGATGAGCTGATCACCCGCCCAAGGAGTCCTACCGAATGTGTAAGATCGAGAAAAACAGATGTGAAACGAGAAGTTCATGGAGGGAGGCCTAGACCCACTGGGGCTGTAGTTCCAAGGGGGGAAAAAAGTAAAGTTGTCCCTGTGTTTAATTAGTTAAACACTAATATATATGGGGGAGTGGAAATATAGATCCACTTTTCTTGACCTTGTTAGTAAATAGAGGTGAGCACTTTACTTCCGGGAAAGAGCCCCAGATACCGCTTGGAGAGGAGGCTGGGTGGGCCACAGTGGCGGTCTGGACGGTTTGGAGAACAGAAAAATCGTATGCATTGTTAAGTTTTAAATTGTGAAATTAGAATATAATTCAAAAAGGACTGTTGCCCTACATACAGAGGCTGCAGACATATTCAAAAGCTTCTGAATAACCGACGTCCATATTGAATAGGAACCCAAGCAGTTCTAACTTAGGCAAATGTACCAGTAATTTACAGGGGGCAAGCGGTATAGCAGATGTTTGAGGCACTATTCTAAAAGCTGGAAAGTCGCGGGTTCGATTTCCGTTGAGGTCACTGGATTTCTCAATTGACATAATCCTTCCATCCGCACTATGGCCCTGGGGTCAACTCAGCCTCTAACAGAAATTAGTACCAGGAAACTTCCTGGGGGTAAATGGCGGCCGACGCGTAAGGCTGACAACCTTATCGCCATCTATGAGACGATTGTTTACAAAATGTGGGAGCCTCGACGTCTCACAGCCATATGTGCCTCCACGTCCTGTTACAGGGATCCCTTTACGTTTACCAATAATTTCCTGTTTTTGGAAAAACCCACCAATTACCTGAATAAATGATATAATGATAAAAACTCCGTCTCAAGTGCAAACAATATATTTTGTGTCTTTGATCTTGTTCCCCTACACTACATGTTTCGGCCTCAGACGGCCATCATCAGGTGTATAACACTCACGTCGCTGTCACACTGCACCCAGCTCAAAATTTAACATTTAAAACACTTTCCTTGTTATTATCAACTTCACTTCGTTGATAGCTGTCTGGTTTGTAGATTATTTTATCTTACACACGTTAATTTTGACTTTGTTGTAATAGCACTATAATAAAATCTCTAGTTCTAATTTTAAAAACCTTTAAAATTCTTTCCTAAATTTTAAAATTTTTAAAATTGTTAGGGTTATTCGCCCTATGTTTAAAGTGCTGCAGCGGCTAGTTCTTGTTACCACACTGTACAGGTGTTATCCTGTGTAGTCTTTCTGTGTGCGTGCCGCTGCTATTCTTTACTACCAGACAGTTATCAAGGAAGTGAAGTTGATAATAACAAGGAAAGTGTTTTAAATGTTAAATTTTGAGCTGGGTGCAGTGTGACAGCGACGTGAGTGTTATACACCTGATGATGGCCGTCTGAGGCCGAAACATGTAGTGTAGGGGAACAAGATCAAAGACACAAAATATATTGTTTGCACTTGAGACGGAGTTTTTATCATTATATCATTTATCGTATGGAGTGCAACAGGATGCTTAAATATAATATAATAACCTGAATACCTACTGAATTTTGGATCCTGATTATTTATTATATTTACAAGGTGTATTTCCAGATATTCTCCTCTACATCTTGTTCTCAGACATCCTCAGTCTGTGTTCCTGCCTTAATATTAGGGACCAAGTTTCATACCCATCTAGAACCATAGGCAAAATTGTAGTTTTATATATCTTTTGTAAATTTTCCGGATTTCACAGCGGTGCCTATGAATAACGCCGTCTTCTGGGATGTGGCGCAGTGTAGATCTTGTGTGAACAGAAGTTTAGGAGGAACTTATAGTTTCGGGTCTATTGGGTCAATGCTCGCTCGGTAGCCCTAGCTTTTTCTCCACCGGCAACGATCCTACCCTGTTCTCTGCTACCTGCTCGTCATCTCCACAGATCCTACCCCTCTCCTCTCTCTTGATTTCCCATGTGGCTCTTTCTCCCTTCCTGTTCTTATATAGCTGGCTATTTTCGACTGTTGACTCAGTCTGCAGCCACCTACTCACGCTGAACGTCGCTTCATACAAGATATACACGTTCCTACATTTCAGAAGACGACATTTATCATTGTATATTCTAATTTTTACGTTTTTAGACAAAGATAGAAGCCTCTGGACTTAATGATAATAGCTCTAACACTACACTAACCTTTCGGAACGATAAAATGATTCTCACGTAAAGCGAGTGCTCTCAGTGCTTCTCCCTTGCTCTGGGACAGACGCGCGCAGAAGGTGGAGGGTGGGGGACTATCGTGTGAAGTTGCCAATCTCCAGACTGAGAGGTGGGAAGGAAGATCTGTTGTGGAAGCAATTAGCTGTTCTCGCCCCAGTTAGAAGGCTCGAGTCAGGCCACTCTAATTCCCTGCATCTCCACTTCATCCCCCAACCCCACTCACCCCAGTCGAGATTCCCTTCTCACCTCTCTGATTAATGATTAACAGAACACTCCAGCGGGGCGCCATTTCTTTTCTTTTTTGTTAAACTAATCTGTTAAATTGGCTCTTATTTTATTTCTGAATGAGCTGGGATAGCACGGATCGTATAGCAATTGGCTATGGGCCTGGGGTTCGATTCTTGACAGGGACAAGATATTTTTCTCTTCTCCACGGTGTTCAAAACGTCTCTGGGATCGACACAGCTTTCTGGCGAATGAATACTTGGGATAAATTGTCCAGGGATTTAAGCGGAGTACCGGGAATCTTTCTGGGTTGTAATTGGCTAGTCGGCGCGTGAGGCTGATAATCTCAACGCCATCTATGAGCCGATTGTCTAGAAAATGTGGGAACTTCGACATCCCACAAATCTATGGACCTTCACGACCTGGTACAGTGATGGTTTTACTTGGTCTCTCCAGGAAATTTCTGGGATTTATGCCATGAAAGATTCTTTCATGATCGCTTCTAGTTCGTGATTCATCACACCTCCCACCACTGGACGCTACGCTTCATTCTAGACAATGAAAAGCTTTGTAAAATAACCCAAGAAAAAGAAATAAAAGAGGAGGACGAAAGGAGACGGAAAGAAAGACAAGGAAGGAGCTCTGAGGAGAGCGGACAAAAGAGAAAAATTGTAAATTGTGAAAGAGAGTGGAGGTCTTTGAAGCTTTAATATAAATGGGTGCTTGTTCCATATCGGAAAACGTTCCAGTCTACTGTCGCAATGCGCCTCGCAATTTCGAAATTCATCGATTAAAATTTACTTCTAGATGAATGAATTACATATAAAAATGTATATATTAACAAATTTAAATTATTATTAAATCCGTAATTCGTACGAAGCACACAAACAGCTGAATTATTAATAAAAGTGGAATAGTCCCTTAGGCCACTGTTGCTGAAATGGAAGTGGAGAGTTTCTGCTCGGTAATGAAGTCAGCCTCCGAGTCTCGCGAACAACTCGGACCCTGGGGACAAGAGTGTCTTGATGGATTGATTGAGTGAGGAGCAAGCTAAGAGACTATGTCGTTGTGACAACGGTATAGTCACGGCATATCTTAGTAACTAGCCCTTCGCTCCCAAACAAAATGGAAGCCTTATGATCATTGAAACCTCGAATATGAAACACACTTCAAAAAAATAAATTGGCCCATATTATTTATACAAAATGCATGGAATATTTCTTAAATGTAATAACTCCGTGGTTTTAGTCCACAAGCGAACTGTACTGACCGAGCGCCCGCCGCTTGTCGGCGAAGTTAGTGCCAAATTTTGCGGATAGAGTGCGTCGCGTGGTCAGCGCAACGGATCCCCACGATCGTTAATCTCGGTTTTCTAGACCGGAGGCGCTATTTCCTTGAAATAGCTCCTCAAATATCCTCACGAGGCTGAGTGGACCCCGTTCCAGATCTGATATCGCCGGGAGTTGAACCCGGGATATCTTGATTTGTTGGCAGGAACTCTGACTACAAGACCACAGAGGCGGTCGTAATAAAAATTATTGCTTTATTAAATTTTCCTAGAACTCGTTTGGGCGTCGGTCGAACAACTCACCGTAAATATTATGCTTGCTACGATATAACACAAAGGACCTCGGACCTGGAAAAACTCTTCGGATAAACGACCTAAGCTAAAGAAAATGGGCATGAGATTTGGGCATTAGAATGTAAATACGTAGTAATTTTTGTATTTGTATTATTAATCTCAAATTTTCTGACTTATGCCAGGATTTTCATCCACACTTTATAAACAGCTGAAGTTCATACTACATCTATTTCATGTCTGCATCTCAATGACCCTTCTGGATGGCTTCAAATATGTACTTCTTAACATTAATTGTTGTAGAGTACCGAACGTAAATCATTCTGTTCCATAAACTTTCGTTTCGTCATGACACAAAACATTCTAAGGTTTGGAGAACAATTAATCTCATTTCCCATATAAGAGCACGTGATTCTCTAGTATGAGAAATTGCTGGTTGCTGCGCTGTAATTCTGCGATAGTCAGACAACACGTTCTCAAACCCGGTTAAATATTGTGTTGCTGAGTTTGCGCAGAAGGAAAATCCTATTATGCAAACTAGATTTTGTATTTGCGGGGCGGGAGGGATTCATACGAAGTAGGATGGGTCTTATAAGAGGTTTAGGTGCCCCGTCCTCGGGTGAGACGTGAAGAATCCTTGGCATTATCTGATGTCAATGTCCAATATACAGATATGCTCATACATAACCTCAAACTCCACACTGCCGCGATATTTTTACCGTCTAAAGACGCGTCCAAATTACTTGTGCTTGTGCTCCTGCTCGTGTGACTCGCTATGCTCGCGAGTAATGTGGACGATATGACAAGTCACGAGACAAGGAAATTTAAAATTTTCAATTAAAAACTATAGCCAATAAATTAAAATACGACTACAGCCTATACACACTACGAGTAAATATACGGATCCTCACGCGCGAGCAACTGAAGTAGTGTGGACGAAGATTTACGAGCACAAGTAAAAGCCAGACGAGTCTCCCGACGAACACAAGCCTGGCGAGCACGAGTAATGTGGACGCGCCTTTAGACATAATAACAGGAATTTCTGGTAAGCCCTAATCGCCTACTTTTCTCTGATAACACACGGACCGTATAGAAAATGACGCATCCAACACTTCTCATATTCTTGTGTATTCATTACTGCTGGAAACTCTCTACAGAGCAGTTGTCTAGGGTAAATAGATGGGAGGCTCAGTTGCCATGATATTCATACGTCTGGTTCAGGCATTCAAAGGTTGTTAGTGGGGTTACACAGAGAGCTTGGCGATCCCATAAGCCTATCTTATTTAATAAGGAAAATAGCCTAATAATATCTCATATAAAATTTGTTGATATATTCATTTCACGTTGGAAGGCTCCTCTCATGATAGAGGAACCTCTCAGATAAGGCCGAAGGCAGATGTATCCACAACAGTTGCGAGAAACGTCATGTAGAGTGGCGCACCAATCAGACTCTCGCAGAAGCCTAGTTCAGATCAGTGCAGCGCAGAGCAGACAAGAAGTTACTCAGTTCAGTGTTAGGCAGACGAGTGAGTCGCTAGTTAGAAAGTTTTCATTTAGTCAATGCAATCCATTAGTGAGTACGTCAACAAGTTAATTAGTGAGTCAGTAAGTATTTAATTAACTTCAGAGTAAAGCAAGGAAGCCGCCGGTCACGGTAGCCGAGCGGTCTAAGGCATGTACTGTCTTCGCTCGCTCGGAAACCGGGATAGTGGGTTCGAATCCCACTCATGGCATGGATGTTTAGTTTGTGTGTGTGCTTTCTTCTATGCTTGTGTACAGGTAGAGGCCTTGCGACGAGCTGATCACCCACCCAAGGAGTCCTACCTAATGTGTAAGGTCTAGAAAAACCGAAGTGAACGGAGAAGTTCATGGAGGTAGGCCTAGGCCCACTGGGGCTGTAGTGCCAAGGGAAAGAAAAGCAGTGAAGATATAGTAAGAAGTGGGTGCAATGAGTGACCAGTGACGTGGCGATGCTGTAAAGAACGTACAAAGAACTAACCTCAACATCATTGATGATTAAGGACAGTGAGACAATGTCTGCTCCAAAGTTAGATAAATACGAATATTACACTGTATAACATCGATGTTCATGTCATGAGACATAGCACTCTTTAATATGGAAAATGGATGCCAGCGTTTCTTTGGAACACAATACTTCCATCTTAAGTTCTGTCCTGAATATAGAGACATCACGTACCTCTGAAATATTGGTACCCACACACATACACGCAGACCTGACTGCATTATATCAAAACCCAAAATAGTCTCCGTGAGTGATGTAATTTCATAAACCGTAAGATTTTATTTCCACTTTTGTGTCATTCTGCCTGATCCTACCTCATTTAATAATAATACTATGAAGAATGCAAAGTATGAACTTCCTAACGTACATAATTCTGATCCTTCACCCTCTTTCCTCTCTCAATTTTGTTCTTAATTACTTGATGCAAGAGATCAAATTTTACGCTCATAGATTATAACACTTAAAAAAAAGGTAAAACTATCCCTGCAAAAGACCGTGGAGGCCCAGAAGTTTATAAGACGTCGAGGCTTCCACATTTTGTACACAATCGACTCACAGATGGCGGTGAGGTTGTCAGCTTTACTCGCCGGCCTCCCTTTATCCCCAGGAAGATTCCTGGTACTCATTTCTGTTAGAGGCTGAGTCAACCCCAGCGCCATAGTGCTGCTGGAAGGATTAGGTCAATTGAAAAAATCCAAAGATGTCATCGAGAATCGAACCCGCGACTTTGTGGCTTGTGTCTCAACCAACTACGCTACTGCTTAGCGTTTCATATTTTAATGCCTTTTCTAGAAAATTCTGAGCTGAGTTGTATGATGCGTTTTCGGAATACGATCTGCCTTCTTTTCTATAATATTTGTCATTTCTTTCCCCTTGGTTTCAATTCCAACTTGAATTGGGTTAAACTTTCTACGAGGAAATAAATAGGTAAATGGCAATAAACTTTCCCTGTTTCAGTAAAGAACATTCTGCATATGAAAGAAAAATCAAAGGTGTCATTAAAAATGATTAGCTTAATGCTGTCAAAATTGCAGTTCAATAATATTTTCACGTTTTCAGTGACTATAGACGGGGTTTCGATTGATGACCGGTTTTACTGGACTCTTTGATAAAGCGGGTGACTGCATTTTACAGTTCACTGTTATAGACACAAACACACAGTTACGTCTTCACCAGTCGTTGCTTGGTAGCGGCTTCTAAAGTCGGACGTTCCCGAACTGTCCCCGTGCCTTCGCTATCAACTTCTCACAGCAGCAGGTCACAAAGACTCAACCGCAACATTTATCTAACACACTAACTTAACTGATTCACTAACTGCAACAGCTAACTGGCCCTGCTTATAACTTTTCGTCACTAACTTCGTAGAAAACGCCGCCTACATTATTACTGTATTCTCTTGTAGCCTTGGAGAAATGCTTCTTTACACAGCCGTTACTTAACAACGGCTGTTTCCACCTAGCAAAGGTTCTACAAACCACAATATTTCCTGTTGTTCTCTCAAAAGCATAAGGCATCTGGGAAACGCTTTGTTTCGCTTCAGTTTCTTAATCTCATAAACAGCGGGTAGAACTCCTTGGAGGGGGGGGGGCTGAGCCTCTCATCACAGGGCCGTCAAATTATAAAAAGTCGTTGATTATAACAAAGGCAAGATCGAAATATTTTGAATGTACAAACCGAAGGATTGAACTTCACAAACCAGACTCAATGTTAGCTCTTCAAATATGTGTATTTGCACTGAAATGTGCACGATTTATTCAGTCAACAAAACAGTCTGTAAATTATATTAAATCGAACTCGAACGTGACGTAATTGTGGGCTTAATTGAATTCGGATGACGGTTGATTCAATCCGGCGACATGAATGCTGCAGATACATTAAGAGCAGAATTACTTGTTACAAATACACAGATGTTTGAATGCACCTAGAAGCGTGGCTGGTGCGCTGACATGGGTAGCACGTGGTTTTATTCTTTATTCTGGGTGCCTGATATTAAGAGTTTTTAACTCTTTTCTACTCCTTATCTGTGGTGTAATGGTCAGAGTTTCTGGCTACAGATCAAGAGGTCCCGGGTTCGATTCCCGACTCTACCAGATTATCTGAGAAGTAGTAGGTCTGGAACGGGGTCCACTCAGCTTCGTGAGGATAATCGAGGAGCTGTTTCAAGGAAATAGTGGCTCTGGTCTAGAAAACCGAGATTAACGGCCGTGGGGATTTGTTTCGCTGACCACGCGACACCCTCTATCCGCTAAAGTACCCACTAACTTCGCCGGCAAGCGGCGGTCGCTCAGTCGGTATAATTCGCTTGCGGAGTTCTTTTTTGTTTTTTTACAGGTCATAACTACAAGTAACTATAGCGCTGTTGCTAAAGACTATAATATGTCTTCTTAATCTGCTATGTTTTTGGTGGTAACTGCTTCCAAAGGCGGACGTTCGCCTTACTCTTGGGTTCCCGAACTGTCCCCATACCTCAGTTACCAGCTTCCCACAGCAACAGCTCACAACGACTGTACTGCCGCAGTCCTCTCACTCACTCAAATCCACTGACTCACTAATCGTTCTTCTTATAACATCTTGGCGCGGACCGAGCAGAAAACACCGTTCCTCTGTTTTCTTGAGATTATAGTAACGGCCGTTGTTTAGATGTTTGTTTCATGGTTGTTGCTTAGGAACATGCCACTAATTTCCATCTCAAAAGTCAAGATGGGATCTGTTTTGCAGAATTATTCCATACAAAATAATTCAGGCGATTTCTTGACCCGCCGAATAACTATCAGCTGTCCAATTAAGTCAATGGCTGGGTTGAATGTTTCTTTTTTGCTAGTGGGGTGGGACTAAGTCCCTTGTACTGCGGCCACTTCTGGCCTATTTTACCAACCCCAGATGATAGGTGAGGGTGATTGTGGAGCAATTTGTGGAGTGAAGATTGGCAGGGGAAACCGAAGTACTCGGAGAAACCCCGTCCCAGCGCCACTTTGTCCACCACAAATCCCACTTGACCAGCCCCGGGATCGAACCCGAGCCACCGCGATTGGAAACCAGCGACTAACCGCTTGAGCTATGGCCCGGCCTTGGGTTGAGAGTTAGTTAGGTGGATATTGTAAAGAGATAGGCACGCAAAGAACGACATGTTAATACCGCAAAGAAAATAGTACATTATCACCAGCTGCAGTTTGTTCTTCTGAAAATTTGATGACAGGGTTGATAAACTGATATCCTTTCGAAGCTTGTAGTAGGTTAGAATTGTTTGAAATCGCCAGTAAGCAATTTACTGCAATTAACGCCATGCTATGTTGTCCCCTCTCCACCGCAAGGCATGTAAAACACTGAAGTAGGTATGCCTGGCACATAGAAGCTGAATGCACCTGTTCCCACAACAGGAGTCTGCAGACGATAAGAGCAGCTTAGCTCAGCGTTAGCTTGTTTTCTAGATGTGTCCGATCCGATAACAAGCTCCGATAGCTCAGCCAGTAAAGTAACTTTCTGGTCAGTCGAGACTGGGCACACGGAGGAATTAACTCATTCAGGGAGCTAAGCCCTTCTTGAGAAGCCGTCAATTCTGCAGCTACTCAAGAACTTCCCAGCATTTTATGGAACCTAAAGTTCGTTACCGTGTTCACAAGAGCCCTCCACTGGTCCCTATCCTGAGCCAGACCAATCTAATCCACACCACCCCATCATATGTCTCTTAGATCCATTTTAATATTGTCCACCCACCTACGCCTTGGTCTTCCCAGTGGTAGGAGCAAAACACTACGTCCACTAAAAGCCACCCAGACTCCTGTCTGATCCTTGCTCGAGAAAACGACAGAAGAATGACGAGACATGTAATACGGGGAAAATTACCACCGGTTCGTGCTTAATCATACCTCACGTCACAATTATTTAGGTTGTAATATTAAATATATAGAGGCACGCAGTAGCGTAGTTGTTTGATGCACTAAGCTGCAAACTCGAAGGTAGCGGATTCGATTCCCAGTGAGGTCACTGGATTTCTTAATTAACCTGATTCTTCCAGCCGCAATTATGTCTCTGTGGTTGACTCAGTCTCTAACAGAAATCATTACCTGGAATCATCCTGGGGAGTAAAGGGCGGCCGAGGCGTAGGGCTGACAACCTCACCGACATATGTGACGCAATTGCCTAGAAGATGTGGGAGCCTCGACGTCTCACAACCCTGTGAACCTCTAAGATATTTTACAGGGATAGCTTTGCCTTTAATAATATACATAATATTTAAATATTAATCGGAATTTTATTTGTTCTGAGACGCTTTTAATTTCTAGATTATAAAGCGTCCGGTTACGACATGAGAGATAAGTGATAAATTGGAATATATCTGAAAGGAAGCGTCGTGTTTACGACAACCCTCTCGGTAATATTTAAATAAATAACAAAATTCGTTGTGAGATTTTTGTATATAGGTCAACTCACAAAATCTCATCCTGCTATAACCTCACTGTAATTAAAAAGACGGTTATGAAAAAGAATATTGTGGGATATCGACCCTTTGCTAAGCAACGACCACAGAGCAAACAGTGAGACAGCTGCCATTACTAGGCAACCGCTAGTTAA
The DNA here is from genome assembly GCF_002891405.2 of Cryptotermes secundus. Lineage (NCBI taxonomy): Eukaryota > Metazoa > Arthropoda > Insecta > Blattodea > Kalotermitidae > Cryptotermes > Cryptotermes secundus. The sequence goes on along the minus strand of NW_019719361.1, from coordinate 383,942 downwards.
ATACGCAAACGTACTACAGCCGTTACCAGGCAGCGACCCGCCAGCAACAATGGAAGAAATGTAGGAAGCGGTGTTTTCTGTGCTGTCCGCTCCAAGGCTATACCATTCGACCGATCGAGTTCAGTGGAGTGGAGTCGAGTTGGTTTCTGAGTGAGTTAAAGGACTGCTGAAGTCCAGTCCTTGTGAACAGTTGTTGTGAGCTGCTGGTAGCTGGGGCCAGGATTGTTCGGGAACCCAGAATAAGGGGAACATCAGCTGATGGAAGCCGTTGCCAGGCAACAACTGGCAAAGATACAGAAGACTGAAAAGGCATAGTACCTACTGTAGTGAGCTGTAATGTGTGGTAATGGCGATGGTGTTCTATTTACTTGTACTTACGATTTGTAATTATGCAATAAATTAAATTACCAACCGAAACCCCGTCTACAGCCACTCATACACTGGCAATATACGTTGTTTTCTAGTTAAGGCCATAGCCATGTCATAGCTCAGAATATCACCGACTTCTCGGCGCTATTATTATTATTATTATTAGAGGGGGTGGGTTTCCCCATGCACTTAGACCAGTTATTCGTCCATTGTGTGTCCCCCTTTAATTTCTACTGTCACCATACCCTACCGGTAATGGTACGTGCTATCAGCCCCGTTCAGCCAACGAAGTCGGCCATCGGTACCTGATATTTCCCCCATCTATCAGAGGCATTGGAAACTACTTGGGCGGGAAATTATTGCCTAATTTTATTCAGAGGTCTCCTGGAGACATGAGGATCTTCTACGTGCCGTAAATCTAAGACACGGGACCCAAGGCTTAAAGTCCCTCCCGGAGGAATTGTTCCCTGAATTTTTCCGCCCTTAAAAAATCCACGACCTCCGCCGGGTTTGAACCCGCGTACCTTGAGTCATGAGGTGGGAACGTTACCTCTAGACTACGGAGGCCGCTTTCTCGGGGCTAAGTCAAGAATCAATTCAAGAGTAGATTTAGTGTGGTTCGCACTGGACAACGTACTGCTAGTGGGACAGTTCTTTCTCCTACCAGGTCAGTTCTCCCTTGCAAATGCTTCTACATAGTCGTCTAAAAAGGGCTAGTAAGGTTTGTGGCCACAGGATCAAAATATTTAATTCATGCCACTCGCAAAAGTAACTAAATTGAGTTTAGATGCGAAAGTATAATTTAATTACAGTCCCTACGTTTGTTACTTGACAATATCAACTGCAATAAAAATAACGGTACAGTGGCTTGGAATGCTTGGGATGACGTAGAGGCAAAGCGGAAGACCTACTCCAATGGACTAAGCATTTTTATGTGAAGGAAAAATAAGACGACCGAGCGAAACCCGTATTATTGACAGTTTCGGTAAAGTAAATGTAAAGTTTTCCCTGTCTGTAACTAATTAGGGATGTACAGATCCACATTTTCTTAATCTCGACACTAGCTCCGCAACAGCCCGTGGAGGCACATAGGATTGTGAGACGTCGAGGTTCCCACATTTTCTAGACAATCGGCTCACAGATGGAGGTGAGATTGCCAGTCTTACGCGCCGGCCGCCCTTTACGCCCAGGAAAATTCCCGGTACTCATTTCTCTTAGAGGCTTAGTCGACCCCAGGGGCATAGTGCGGCTAGAAGTATTAGGTTAATTGAAAAATATAACTTCATCCGGACTCGAACCGGCGGCCTTTGGGTTTGTAGCGTAGTGCCTCAAACATCTACGTTACCGCTTGCCGCTCAATGTTCTGAGCCGTTACTTCAGTTCAGAGCTGTAGAAAGTCACGGTGAATATAGATTTTGGGCTGAATAATGTTTCCTTAAATCTTTTCTTCCCTGCATTACACAATACGGATTCAAATCCCGTGTATACAATGGACCAGGCCTTCAAACCATCCAACGCCTCCATTCACACTGTTTCTTCAGCTACACAAATGACTTGAGTTACTTTGAATCCAATTTCGTATTTGCTTGATATTCAAGACAGAGAAACAATCGTGCCATGATTACAAAATTTGAAATTCTTAATATATACTTTTCTTATTCGTTTGGACCTCTCTACACTTGAATAAACAGAACGTACCACAAAACAACTCTCCTTTCTTTCGTCAGAGATATAAAAACAAGACACAAGCTCCATTTTGTCACGGAAGTTGATGCACACAGACTTCTGTAACCACTGACGGACAGGGTCCTCCAATTACTACCGTAGGACATTCAGTTCTGTTAATGCGGGGCTGTGGTGGGGACAAGAGGGGTTTGTGTGAAACCTGAACACAATAAAGAAAGAAAAATAATAGGAGACAGAATAAACGAGAACAGAAAAGGAGAAAATGATGAATGGAAATAGAAGTGTCATCTTGAGGAAGAGACATAATTGTTGCTTTAAGAATAATAATAAAGTTTCGCTAACAATTGTTTTGTTTATATGGTGATATAAAAGTCACGTGCTATATTCTGTTCCACTGCTCTTTTATAACAGGGTAGAGTGGTGTAGCGGTAATGGATCGACTTGCGTCCCTAGAGGGAGCAAGCGGTAGCGTAGTTAGTCGAAACACTGAGCTACAAGCCGGAAGTTCGCGGGTTCGATTCCCGATGAAGTCACTGGATTTCTAAATTGATCTAATCCTTCCAGCCGCATTATGGCCCTGGGGTCGACTCAGCTTCTAACAGAAATGAGTACCAGGAATATTCTTTGGGGGTAAAGGGCGGTCGGCGCGTAAGGTTGACAACTTCACCGCCATCTGTGAGCCGATTGTCTAGAAAATGTTGGAAATATGGGTCTCCACGGCCTGTTACAGGGATAGATTTTCCTTTACCTTTACCCTTTATCCTACGGTTTTTCGAAGTATACCTTGAGTTCAGGAAGGATATATAGTAGACGTATATCAAATTGACACAGGACACTTAACACAATTCCAGATCCTAACTAACTGGCAGTTCATCATCATCATCGAATCCAGTGTCCTATGCTCCTATTTCGGAGGTAAAGGACGACTTCCCACCCGGAAACCGACTCCACTCACTTGTACGTTCCGTGATTTTCCTCAGATTTCCTTGGATATTGCTATTATAGTACAATAAAATGATTCACGTTTCTGATCACATCTTAAATATTGTCACGATTCTTGGGGTGTGTTCCTATAGACGGTGGTACGGATTGGATATTGGATTTATTGACACCACTCGGAACCACAGGCAGTTACAGCGCCACCGCTGACCTCCACACTTTATAGTTCATTACAGCACCCGCTAAGCCTTTTCGAGCCTGGTATATCCTAACCAGTCGTTCCCTATCAGCGGCTCCTAACAATGGAAATTCTTCAGCGTCCCGCACTGAGGTCCTCTTGTTATAGCCGCCCCTGCAGACCTCTTGTCAAGTGTCTCAACTGCCAACTCCAGAACTCTCGACCCAATTCTCTGCTTCATTTGCGAACTATCTCATTGCTATTTCTTCTCAATTACCTGCCATCTTAAGAGACTCTCTATTATTATTCTCAACTGGCTTGGTATCCTCCCTATGTGGCCTCGGGACGAACCCAACAGAAAACACAATTTCCATCGCTATAGCCCAACAATACCTCGATTGTTGTTTCCATGTTCATTACCGTCGGAACCTCTTTACCCAGCCGTGGCCTAGCAGTTGACGTATGTAGATTCGTCTATTTCATAGGAACAGCTGTACTTATTACAATATTTATCCTACAATCAGGCGCTGTATGATCTATGCAGTTGATAAACAAAGGCAAAATATGTACCATCATCATTTACCCATTCACTCACTTATGGAGCTGAGCCCCTCTTGTAAAGCCTCCAGTTGTGCAGCTACTCAAAACTTCCCGGTATTTTATGGAACCCGAAGGTTCATTACCATGTTCACAATAGCCCTCCACTGGGTCCCATCCTGAGCAAGATCAATCTAATTCACACCATCCCATCCTATTTCTCTAAGATCCATTTTAATATTTTTCACCCACCTACATCTTGATCTTCCCTGTGGTCTCTTTCCTTCTGGCTTTCCCACCAATATCCTATATGCATTCCTCTTCTCCTCATTCGTGCTACATACCCTGCCCATCTCATCCTCCTTGACTTGATCATTCTAATTATACTTGGAGAAGAGTACAAGTTATGAAGCTCCTCATTATGCTTTTGTTTTTATCGTTTATCCATTACGACCCATGGAAAGGAATTTTAAAACGTAATAACAAAATAATTGATTTTATTTGGTAAAAGGACGTATGTTTGAAAGCTGTAACCAAAGGTGTTAAATATTTCTTGTCATTGAAATGTATGGATATCCTTTCTCGTAAGATCCTGCTATGCCAGCTCTTGTTGTGCATAGAATTGCGGTGCATAATGAGGGTTGGGACTGTCTCCCGCCCCCACTTCTCCCCCTCCATTAATGCTAATGACGTCTTCGAGTTTCCTGAGGTTATACAAAAACAAGGCACCGACTCAACTCCGCGTTGTCTCCGTTGTTACACGAGTTGCAGGCAGAGACAGCCTACACTGCCTAATCCCAACAGCGAAATTAATCTCAAAACTGAATCGTTTCTTGCGTCCTTCGATTCATGACAACTGAAACTGCGCAGGAAGTGAGGTCCGAAACTTCGTAGAAACTACGTCATCGATTTCACCCATAGTTCTAGGACGTTTAGTCACGAAAATGTCTAAATTACACCTACTGCCTACATTCATTAGAATACATATCGCACGTTTTCTAGATAATCTGTTCATAGATGGCGGTGAGGTTGCCAGCCTTACGCGCCGGCCGCACTTTACCCTCCAGGAAGATTCCTGGTACTCATATCTGTTAGAGGCTGAGTCAACTCCAGGGCCATAATGCGGCTGGAAGAATTAGGTAAACTGAAAAAAGAATCCAGTGACCTCATCAGGGATCGAACCTTCCGGCTTGATGTATAGTGCCTCAATCATGAATTATAGATAAATAAATATAATTAAGAAATTGAAGATATGCGATTTAACAATGACCGCTTTGTGGTCTAGCGCTCAGAGTTCTTGACTACAGATCCAGAGGTCCGGGTTCGATTTCCGGCGCTACCAGATATTCTTAGAATTAGTGGGTCTGGAACAAGGTCCACTCAGCCTTGTGAGGATAATTGAGGAGCTATTTCCAGGAAATAGCGGCTCCGGCCTAGAAAACCAAGATATACAGCCGTGGGGATCCGTTGTTCTGACCACATGACACCCTCTATCCGCTAAAGTTGTCACTAACTTCGCCGACAAGCGACGGTCGCTCGGTCGGTATAGTTCTCTTGCGGACTAAAACCGCAGAGTTTGTTTTTTATGCGATTAGACATTTGTGCTGAATGTCTTCGTGAAAATATGGGAAAAATTAAATGTATTCGCGCAAGCTGTGAGATCCTCTTGTACCGGCTGGCAAATTCTGCAGTGAACACCAGGAGCTGTGTTAACATCATAATGAATCTATTACTGGTTGCCTTCGGGCAAGGGTGAAGAATTATTGTGTAGAGTAAAGAAAGTTCACGTTACAAGGAGGCGGGTTCCTTTTGTTCTTTGTCCGCAAGTTTCAGGTTACAATGAGGCAGACAGTAGGTCAGAAGGAAGCCTGAACTTTATCTGCTTAGGGAACTAAGGTGGAGCAGTGGCAGTTAGCGGTATAGACCAGAGCTAGGCTCCAGTACAGGCCGGTGAGAAGTTAGAGGTCGTAGAGTAGTGTCTGAATTCGTGTACTGCTGCGCGAACTGGGGTGTGTCGTCATTAGTTAGTAGTAGTAGTAGTAGTAGTAGTAGTAGTAGTAGTAGTAGTAGTGAGCAGAGATAGCTCAGTTGGTATAGTGTCGGGCTACGAACATGACGATCGTAGTTCCATTACCGGCAGGGACAAGAGGTTTGTCTCTACTGCACAATGTCCAGACCGGTTCTCCTCTGCAATGTGTACGGGGGCTCTATCCCTGGATTAAAGTGGCCGGGGAGTGAAGCTGACCATTTACATCCATCCAATGTCCAAGTCAAGAAAGGTGAACATTTTCCTCCACTCCTTTGTAGGTCTTCGTGTCTTTGTGAATAATTAATTAAGAACAGATGCAACTATACATTTTTACCTTAACATGGTGGGGATATTCGCGCTTGCCTGCCTGCCAGTTAGCGTATATAAACTGTGACGAGAGTCCACATCAAGAGCTGGAACATCAGAAAAAAATTGTAATTTATGAGAGATGTTAAAGGCTAATAAAAAAGGTAAAACATCACAAACCAAAAACAAAATTCGTGGCCTTTAGTCCGTAAGCGAACTATACCGACCGAGCCACCGCCGCTTGTAGGCGAAGTTAGTGCCAACTTTAGCGGATAGAGGGTGTCACTTGGTCAGCGAAACGGATCACCACTGCCGTTAATCTCGATTTTCTAGACCGAAGCCTTTATTTCTTTGAAACAGCTCCTCAATTATCCTCACAAGGCTGAGTGGACCCCATTCCAGACCCACTACTTCTTAGAAAATCTGGTAGATCCGGGTATCAAACCCGAGACCTCTGGATCTGTAGTCAGGAAATCTGACCACTAGACCACAGAGGCGGTTAACAATAGATTTCTGTAAGACGGGTGGTGAGAGAAGTCTAGTGTACCTAGGATAGTGATAGCCACTGAGATTTGTATATGTGATCGGCGGGTTGCTGGATCGAGGGCTGACGTGGGCGACACGGTTGGGGCCGAGAAGCGCGTCTCTGGGGACGATACGACAAGACCGCAGTGAGTTCACCTCTCGTAACATGGTCGCAGCCCCTTTGCCGTTCCGCCAAAAGAGATTGACGGGAGGGCAGACCTAAAAACCGAGTTTAAAACGCCAGGTAGCAGCGAGAGGTGGCAACCCTGGCAGCAGCATCAATTGCTTCATTGCCATTGGTTCGCACATGTCCCTGCATACTTTCCTGAATGTTGGCATTAAATTAAGTACTCTACAGACGATGGTCTAACAGAGCGAAACCTGAGTGAGGAGGAAATTAAGAGGAGACTGAACTCGGGTAATGCTTGGTACCATTCAGTCCAGAGGCTTTTGTCTTCTCGTCTGCTGTCTAGAAACATAAAAATTAGAATATACAAAACTATAATTTTGCCTGTGGTTCTGTATGGTTGTGAAACTTGGTCTCTTGACATTAAGGGAGGAACATAGGCTGAGGGTGTTTGAGAACAGGGTGCTGAGGAGAATATTTGGACCGAAGAGAGATGAAGTGACAGGAGGTTGTAGAAAACTGCATAATGAGGAGATTCATAACTTGTACTCTTCTCCAAGTGTAATTAGAATGATCAAGTCAAGGAGGATGAGGTGGGCAGGGAATATAGAAAGAATGAGGAGACGAGGAATGCATATGGGATATTGGTGGGAAAGCCAGAAGGATGTAGACCACTGGGAAAACCAAGGCGTAGGTGCGTGGACAACATTAAAATGGATCTTGACCGCGCCATAGCTCAAGCGGTTAGTCGCTGACTTCCCATCGCGTCGGCCCGGGTTCGATCCCGGGTCTGTGGAGGACAAAGTGACGCTGGGACAGGTTTTTCCGAGTACTTCGGTTTCCTCTGCCAATCTTCATTCCACCAATTGCTCTACAATCACCCTCACCTATCGCCTGGAGCTGGTACAATAGGCCAGAAGTGGCCGCAGTACAAGGGACTTAGTCCCACCCCACTAGAAATAAAAAAAAAATAGATTTTAGAGAGATACGATGGGATGGTATGGATTGGATTTATTTGGCTCAGGATAGGGACCAGTGGAGGGCTCTTGTGAAAACGGTAATGAACCTTCGGGGTCCATAAAATACTGAGAAATTCTTAAGTAGCTGCAGATTTGGTTTCTCCTCAAGAAGGACTCAGCCCCATAAGTAAGTAAGTAAGTAAGTAAGTAAGTAAGTAGTCTACAGACGATGGTCCGTGGGACCACTATGCGGGACACCTCGTCAGACACAAAGGATGTTTATTCCACAAGGTTGCCTACCCAAAACATGACGGGCGCAGGTTCATGGACTTGTCCGACTGAACAGCAACTATCTCGCTTAGTGTTTGCAGTTGCTTTTTTATCTTCCATTAATTAACGATACTTCAGACTAATAAACCACCTTCATGGAGCTGAGCCCTTTTGATAAGCCGCCAGTTGTGTAGTTACTTAGAAACTTCCAAAATATTTTATCGAACCCGAACCTTCATTGTCGTGTTCACAAGAGCCCTCCACTGGTCCCTATCCTGAACCAGCTCAATCCAGCCCATACCAGCCCTTCCTGTTTTTCTAAGATCCATTTTAATATTGTCCACCCACCTACACCTTGGTCTTCCCACTGGTCTCTTTCCTTCTGGCGTTCCCACCGATATCCTATATGCATTCATCTTCTTACCCATCCGTGCTACATGCCCTGCCCACCTCATCCTCCTTGACTTGATCATTCTAATTATACTCGGAGAAGGGTACAAGTTATGACGCTCCTCATTACGCAGTTTTCTCCAACCTCCCGTCACTTCATCTAGTTTGGAGAACCACATAGAATCCACCTGGACCTATGCAGCTCGGTAAGTCGTAAAACAAAATCTTGGCCTCTGGCGGGATTTGAGCTCATTATTCCAGCGTTCGAGTAATTTAAGGGCTGTGTGACCTGGGCAGCTCTTGTGAACCTAATTCGCGTATTTTGAAACTATAATTCACTCATAGGCGTAGCTAAGATGGGTGCCGAGACTCGGTTCTTAGCAATGGAACGTCTTGTGTCAAAGGCTTCGGTTACATACGTGGACCTGCAGGCCGGCCTTTATTTCTGGAGTTTCTAACGGTCTCCCCTAGAACGTGGACTTACTGGAAAATCGATTCCTAAGCTTTCCTTCCAAGTGTTTTTATACTACATAATACATTCAACTGAAGAATTCTTTTAAATTAGTGAAAAATTCATTCATTCATCAGTAATCTGTCAAGAGACAGGTCCACAGTCTCTTTCAAAACAGTTCCTCCACTTGATGCGATCTAGAGCTTTCTCCTTCAATTGAAAATATCCTCTTCTGTCCCCAAGGTCATCCAGCATCTTCTTACGTCTTCTTCCTCGTCTTCTGGTCACTTCTATCCGCCCCTCTATCTTTCCTTCAATAACTTCTTTTAGAAGGCAGTTACCGCGTAAGATATGACCAATCCAATTAGCCTTCCGTTTTCTTATTTCGTGTAGGATATTCCTCTGCTCACTGACTCTAAATAACACTTCTTCATTTCTCACATAATCGGTCCAACTGATCTTCTCCATCCTTCTCCAACACCACATTTCGAAACTTTCCAGATGTTTCTGATCTACTGCCCTAAGTGTCCAAGTTTCAGCCCCATACAAAGCCATGCCCCAAATGTAGCATTTCACTAGTTTCTTTCTCAAATTTAAGTCCAATTTGCTGGTAAACGTACTGTATTATATTGACTGAATCCTTCCAGCCGCGCTATGGCCCTGAGTTCAACCGAGCCTCTAGCAGAAATCAGTATCAGTTCCTGATGATGGAAACACTCTCTGAAGAGAAGGATTCTCACCTTATATCGAGGCGAGTAATCTTCCGAGAAGATTTGGTTTCTTTGTTCGTAATGAAAAATTCAAGTTTTCTTTGTCAGTCACTTAGCAGAGTGGTTTTGCTAATTCCGTTTATAACTAATACTTCTTGAGACGGTTTCTTAACTCGATAAGGACCTAAAATATCGTCCTTAAATAACCTGGAAGTAATCCGAAGCCTTGCATCGTCTACCAGTCTGACAGAATGTTTCTTTGACTCTTTCAGAAATCTGAGATTTATGTTTTCTCTTGGCCAATGAGTAACAACGTGAAACCCCATCCAAAAGTTTCGCCGAATGGCAGAATGACGATATAGAAAATGAAAGATGAAAAATAAAAATATCAGAAAAGAAAGTTTTTTTTTCCGAAACAGGAAGTCAAGAATGTGGAAGCAAGACAGAGAGGAAAGTCTATATAAAAGATCAACATCCATCTAGAGAAGGCATCGCGTGATGGAGAGTGGCAGGACCACTTACCCCCTGAAACGGGGGTTGGAAACGGGTGGGAAACAGGGTGAAGTGTTTTGTGCTGTCTCCTGCAATAAATATCGCTACATCCTTCAGTTTGTTACCTCCGGATTTTCTTCTCTGTCTTCCTTTTAAGTATTTTTGAAGGCTCTTATATATTTTTACTAACCTCTTTGGCTTGCAGTTTCATCTGGAGAGGTATCTGTGAGAAATTCCTCAACTGCTCAGCTGTCCGTTTTACAGTGTTACTTAAATCTTTCAGTTTATGTTGAACTGCATAGCATTTCTTTGCTTTTTCCCTTTTTGCAAAGAAACGGATCATTACGATATAAGCTGTAAGTAATCAAGCAAAAAAGTAGGTAAAGCTGTCTCTGTAACAGGCTGTGAAGGCCCATAGGATTGTGAGACGTCGAGGTTCCCACATTTTCTAGAAAATCGACTCAGTGATGGCGGTAATGTCAGCCTTACGCGCCGGCCGCCCTTTACCTCCAGGAAGATTCCTGGTGCCCATTTCTATTAGAGACTGTGTCGACCCTAGGACCTTATTAGAGTTGGAAAGATTAGTTCAATTTAAAAATACAGTGACTTCATTGGGAATCGAACCAAGGTTCTTCAGGCTTGTAGTGCCTCAACCAACTACAATATCATTTGCCCGATCTGCGTGTCTGTCATCACTAATAATTTTGGAACCAACTATTGGATCTTTGTGTGTTGCATACAAGGAATACATTGTAGAGATATGTGAGTTTCTTTTTGCTAAATAAGAAACCACTTAACCGATTTGATTAGAAATTGGTGTGAAAGTCATAACATCTGAAACTAACCCACCTTCACAAACAATATCGTTAACACCAACCCTTCTAACAAGGATTCCAGACGATCTTGCGAGCACCATTAAACTTTGTATCTACAGGGCGTTCAATCAAGGAGGAAACTTCACAACACCGTTGACCGGGCCCAGTATTCTTCACAGATTGCTGCTGTAACTGCAACGGCGCGCGTTTATCAGCGCTAATGACTCATTCTGCTATCGCGGCAGTTACAGCAGCACTCTGTGAGGAATGTTGGGTCGGGTCAGCGCTGTTGCGAAGTTTCCTCCATAACTGAACGCACTGTACTTAACTCTTTTACGGATCAATTGCCTAATTACTTAGCGAGTAAGAATCTAGTCGGTCATTTGAGTAATTAGTCACGTACACACCTAACCGAAAGTCAGTATGACCAGTTCAATGGTACAAGTTCTTCCTGGAGATAATATTGTTATTTCCGGTAAATCCGAGTTCTTATGGAACGATTTAATTCAGTCCTCAAGAACTTCCGTCACTGAAGATCTACCCTATCAGTAACGCCAAAATATAATCCTTCAGTTCCTATATCAAAGCTGTTTCAACTATATAAGAGAAGGCAATTATCAGGATAATTGTAAGAAGCGAAGGTGCTTATGTGTCTAATTAATTAAGCTCCACAACATGAAAAATTGCGGTAGAATGGAGGTACAACTCAATTATACTACATCCGGGCAGCTCTGGCCGCATTACCCCCCGGAGATATGGTCCCCGGTACCAAAAGGATAGAAGGTCGTTTGGGCCCTGGAGCCGGTCTCGTTGCTTTGGAGTAGAGAAAAAATTCTTTCCCTGCCAGGAATCGAACTTCGGCAGTCCAGCTTGGAGAGTGTCGACATCCCCGCTGAGGTAACCCAACTTACTGTGAAACATGGTATTAAGATTATATAATTATAGGTCACAAATACCAGCATGGCCATCTTGCAGACTTCTCAGACGGAAGTAAAGTTAGCGACGTTCACAGTAGGAAGTTTAAATGCAGGTAGTGACGCATTCGGCCGAACTTATGCTAATGCAGCGTCTAAGTACTGCAGCTGTTACATCAAATTTTCCATAGAGATATGACCAAAACACCTATAAATTTGACATGGCTCATTATTTTAGTAGAGCATAAAACCACAGCTACAGAGCATAAAGCGTTTCGTGTAGAGAAAGTATATACTGTCCTAAATACATATGGGTTCGAATCCCTATGAGGTAATTGAATTTGTAAATTTATCTAGTCCTTGTAGCCTCACTATGGCCCTGAGGTCAACTCAGCCTCTAACAGAAATGAGTACCAAGGATCTTCTTTGGGGTAAAGGGCGGTCGACGCGCAAAGCTGACAACCTCACCGCCATCTGTGGGCCGATTTTCTAGAAAATGTGGGAGCTTCCTCGTCTCACAACCCTATGGGCCTCTACAGTCTGTTACGGGGATAAATTTAACTATTATTATTATTATTATTATTATTATTATTATTATTATTGTTAATTAAATCAACGTGTCAGACTGGATTGAGCCCAATTGAGTAGGCCTATTACTTCAGTACTGAGTCGCAGTCCAGTCTCAGAAACGTTTTAAGTAAGAAAGCTACAAAATGGATAATATCCAAAAAGTAGATAATTGTATAGTCGTAAATAGCAGGATAATATTAAAATGAATTTTATTTCTTGTAGCAAATGTTGTGGATTAAACTTCGTCAGGATATTTTCCAGTGTAAGACCTTGATGAACACGATGCCATAACAAGATTAAATATATTGATTAACTAAATAAGTCCTCTTATAAAAGGAAAAACTTTGAGTCTTCCAGAAAAATTTCAGTGTATGCTAGCAGGTGATGCCTTCCACAAGTTCGCTGTTCTCTTGAACTTACTTTCAAGTAAGGCTTTTTACTATTCACCAAAGTAATTCCGACATAGAAGTCGTGTCTAAAGACAAATACAATATCAAAGTTTTTATTTCTGTTTCCGGCCAAGTAGACTCTAGTTAACTTTTCCCACTCGTATTATTGTGGCGTGCAATGGAATGGGGAGGGGGTAGCTGGGGACAGACCGTGGGGACACATTACTCATATTTTATGAGGCGGGAAGCATAACGTACTGTGTTTTCAACCCCGTTGTTGAGATTTCAGGCGAACAATGTCATAAGTAGCATATTTTCCTTGTTCAGAATGATGACTTTTTTTTAAATTCACTAGAAGGTGGGTCCAGTATTTTATGAACTCGTATTTGCTGTCCTGCATAATATGTTGACCTTCAAAACGTCATGAAACAGGTAGTCAACAGAGCTACGCTTCTTATCGTCTTTCATTCTGGCTTATTTGGCTTATTTGACCGTGAAAATGGAGGCAACATTTCCTCCGAAATGTCGGTGTCTTTCAACAGACTCCAAACTCCGTGACCTGTAGTCCGCAAGCGAACTATACCGACCGAGCGACCGCCGCTTGTCGGCGAAGTTAGTGCCAACTTTAGAGGATAGAGGGTGTCACATGGTCAGCGCAACGGATCCCCACGGCCGTTATTCTCGGTTTTCTAGACCGGAGCCGCTATTTCCTCTTTCAACGGACTACACAGAAGATAGAATTCTTTGAATAAACCTACTTCTACAGAGAAATTCTTTTTAAATCTGAATTTATCTAATTATAAATCGTCAGAAGTTTAAGGAGACAGCCCTCCATATTTGGCATTCATTTACCGAACTGAGAAGTTGTAGGACGACCAAGACAAAAATCGAGAAAAAAAGGTAAACTTGGGTTTCACACATCAGGCCTTGGGACCTAACCCTATGATGACTATAACGATGATGATGATGGTGATGTTGTTCCCACAGGTTTCAATATAGAAGCTCCTAGTTTGTTTAAATTAAAGTTAAAATGTGTTAAAACTTTCTTTAAGTTAGTTCCTCATCAAGTTATATTGCAGTATCTGAAAAATTAAAACTGTGTTTATTTTTCATTGAAATAAATGAATATATTTCATATTCATACGTTTAATTTTTACCATATTATAAAAATGTGTCTCTGTTCTCGTTTGAATTCTTCATCTTTTCATACTTTAATTGTCCCTTCATATTTTTCTTTCCCCCTGAATTTTCTTTCACCCAGCACCAGCAGAAAGTTTTTCATTAAGAATTCCTTCCTTCTTCTTCTTTGTTTATAATCATCATTTCGTGAGGATTTAACTAAATGGAACTTTGTTCGTCGGTTTTTCGTTTCGTCCAGTGTTTTCGAAAGCAGTCACAAGAAATTACTGTCCTGGACTTCGTATGTTATATCTATTCACCGTTTCGGAGTCTCATTTATGGTTCTATTCCGGACATCCTATGCTTGTTTGTCATCAAAATGTCTTCCCTTCAATATTTCCTTTATTTTCTGGAACAGAAAAAAGTGATTTGAGCCTAGATTCGGTTAGCTACCACAGTTATTTGTTTACTAGCTAAAAACTCCCTCACAGTGCTCTAATTCCAGCTCCAACATTCTCTCGACGGTACACCAAAACACACTCAGACAATAATGGACGCCACTCAGAAAGAGACTGTATAGATCAACAACAACACAGCTGTCAAACGCTGATGTGCCAATGTTATCAAACCATAATGTCCACTGGTGCCACTGCAAAGAAACCTTAGCGAGTTCGCGAACTTTATTGTCAGACCTTGTAACTCCATATATGTTGGCAACTTCACCTTTATAGATTTTGAATCAGAAGAGTTGTGCCCTTGTTGCAGCCAGCAGTTAGCAGGAACTGAGTGGCCCAACAGAAGACGCGAATGAACTGCCACTGTTGGTCCAGTTGCGCCTATTCCGTGTCAATAATACAATGAAAATAGAAACTTTTTATGTGTATTATAGTGACCCTTGGGGAAACGGTTTTAGGAGCATTAAACTTCGTCTAATTCTTACCATGAATTTTAACCTATGTCCTCTCCTTCATAAAGAATGGAAGGCACTTCTTTCCTGTCGAATGAATTTATCTATACACTTTCAGAATAATTATGAGTCGGAATACTGAATTTCGTCATCTATCTATCTATCTATGGATCTGTCTATCTCTATGTATCTATGGATCAGTCTATCTATCTCTCTATGTATCTATGGATCTGTCTGTCTCTCTCTCTATGTATCTATGGATCTATCTATCAATCTACCTACCTATCTATCTATGGATCTGTCTATCTCTCTACGTATCTATGGATCTGTCTATCTACCTTTATGTATCTATGGATCTGTATACCTATCTATCTCTATGGATCTATCTATCTATCTATGGATCTGTCTCCCTATCTATCTATCTATGGATATGTCTATCTTTCTATGTATCTATGGATCTGTCTATCTATCTATGTATCTATGGATCTGTCTATCTATCTATGGATCTGTCTGTCTACCTAAGTATCTATGGATCTGTCTGTCTATCTCTCTATGTATCTATGGATCTATCTACCTATCTATCTCTCTGTGTATCTGTGGGTCTGTCTATCCATCTATCTACCCACCTATCTATCTATTTATCTATGGATCTATAGCCCTTTGTTGGACTTTCGACGATTTTTCGATTCTTAATACTATACAAAATTCATAGGACTCCTTGGATGGGGGATCAGCCAATCACAAGGCCGCTGTCTGCACACAGAACAACACAAACATAGAATAAACCCACACATCTACGCCTTGAGTCGGATTCGAACAAGCGAGCGAAGACAGTTCATGCCTTAGACCTCGCGGCCACTCTGATCGGCGGACAATCCATTGCTTGTTCATTTTACTTCATATAGTTGAAACAAGGGGTTTCTTTAAAGAGATAATCACGTTACATTAATTCTAAAGATTCGCTTTTCGTAAGCAGAGAGTTTGTCATAAATATATGGCAAAAGTTGTTTACGATATAAAACATTCTTATGCTGACCAAAAATATGTATGGCAGAGTATTTAATTTTTTTTTTTAAATATCGCGATAGTATGCTGAAATGTCTCCATCAAAACGCATTACAGCGACTAAATGAGTTTGCAAGAACAAAACACATTCGCACAAAGCAGTATCCCTGGCAACCAGTGCTGTGGACTGCGAGGTAAGTTGGAAATAATTTCGACAAGTGTGAACTTCAATTAACGAGGAATGGACCCAAAGTTGTTATACAAATTTTAGAGGGCATTTCAAGCGTTTCGTATAAATAATGGCGCTTCAAACGTTATGCTGGAGTGTTAATGGTGTTTTGTAGTGGAAATCTCTATCTGTCTCTGTCTCGCCTATCCTACGTTTGTCGCTAAAATGTCAAACTCTTGTTGAATGCTTATACATATATAGAGAGAGGACGTGTGCATATGTTTCCCTCAGAGTTCCACTAATATGCATGTTAACGAGTTATAAATGCTTTCGTTATATGATTTCTACTGCAAATTCATTACCGCCACATATATTACGTTGACTAGCAACTGATGTTTAATTACTCAGTTTAGTCATGTTCAATATTGATATATTTTTCTTTACAACCACCGAAATGTACATACAAAATCTTTCAGGGCGCATTTCGACTAAAAATTAACATCATATTCACATACACGTGATTACTATGAATCTTAATGGGGTTAAAGAACGACTAGCGTTAAGGCTGACAACCTCACCGTCATCTGTGAGCTGATTATCTAGAAAATGTGGAAGCCTCGACGTCTCACAACCCTATGGGCCTTCACGGCCTGTTACAGGGATGCCTTTACCTGTACCATTATTGCATGTTCGGTAGTAAATATATACTACTTACTTACTTACTTACTTACTTACTTACTTACTTACCACTGTAGGTCGCGGAGCAAGGTCCGAGAAGGCCCACCACTTATACATTCATTCATACATACTTACTTACTTACTTACTTATGGAGCTGAGCCCTTCTTGAGGAGCCGCCAAATCTGCAGCTACTCAAGAATTTCCCAGCATTTTATAGAACCCGAAGGTTCATTACCGTGTTCACAAGAGCCCTCCACTGGTCCCTATCCTGAACCAGATCAACCCAGTCCATACCATCTCATCCTATCTCTCTAAGATCCATTTCAATATTGTCCACACACCTACACCTTGGTCTTCCCAGTGGTCTCTTTCCTTCTGGCTTTCTCACAATATCCTATATTCATTCCTCTTTTCCCCATTTCGTGCTACATGCCCAGTTCACCTCATCCTCCTTCACTTGATCATTCTAATTATACTTGGAGAAGAGTACAAGTTATGAAGCTCCTCATTATGCAGTTTTCTCCAACCTTCTGTCACTTCATCCCTCTTCGTTCCAAATATACTCAACACCCTGTTCTCAGACACCCTCAGTCTATATTCCTCCCTTAATATCAGAGACCAAGTTTCACACCCATACGGAACCACAGCAAAATTAAGGTTTTGGTGGGTCCCTTGTTACCACGGCATGGCCCGTCCTCAGGTTGCGGATGGAGGAGACG
>NW_019719361.1:339805-365956 GCF_002891405.2 Cryptotermes secundus | reverse complement strand
GTGGGACTAAGTCCCTTGTACTGCGGCCACTTCAGGCCTATTGTACCAGCCCCAGATGATAGGTGAGGGTGATTGTGGAGCAATTGGTGGAATGAAGATTGGCAGGGGAAACCGAAGTACTCGAAGAATACCTTCCCCAGCGCCACTTTGTCCACCACAAATCGCACTTGACCAGACCCGGGGTTGAACCCGGGCCGCCCCGGTGGGAAGCCAGCGGCCCTAAGATCACATGAGTCATCTCTTCCTTTCGAAACTCCCAATGGAAGTGCCACGTATCGTATATTTCGCTTTCTCCAAAGAATTATACATGTCTGCCTACTTCACTCGCCTTCATTTAATCGGTCTAAGAGAATTAGTGGAGCACGCGGTAGCGTAGTTGGTTGAGGCACTATGCTACAAGCCGAAAAGTCGTGGTTCCGTTTCCCAATGAGGTCATTGGATATTTCAATTCACCTAATCCTTCCAGCCGCACTATGCCCTGGGGTCGACTCAGTCCCTAACAGAAATGAGTACCAGGAATCTTCCTGTAGGGTAAAGGGCAGCCGGTGCATAAGGCTGACAACCTCACCGCCATCTGTGAGCCTATTGCCTATTGTGTGAGCTTCAACAGTCTGTTACAGGGATAGATTTAACTTTTTACTTTTTTAACATTAGTAGAAACGTGAAAGTAAAGTTATTCTTGTGAATTAACCATCTCGCCATGATGAGGTATGGGGAAGTGGAGGTACAGCTATACTATTCTTAACCTCAGCAGTAGACAGGATGAGTTGTCACCTTCACGCCCTGTCGCTTTACCTCAGATGAAAGCGCAGGTAACCGTTACATAAGAGACTGTATAAGCCGATGTGAAAATTATGCATAAAATAATATTTCCCTTAATGGGATTCGAACCCCGACTCGACAAAGGGTTTCTAGTTCAGCGGTAGAGCGCTGTCAGTGCATATGAGACCACTGATGTGCATTAACATTATCAAATCATTCAGTAATTAAGTTTCTTCAGTTCTGTTGTTACGTGATCTGTCCTTATTCCCAGGTATTCTTAAACACCCTTAGCCTCGATGCAGGTGCCTCCAACATATCGTACTATATTCCAAATAGAGGCCGCGCCATAGTTCAAGCGGTTAGTCGCTGTCTTCCCACAGCGGCGGCCCAGGTTCGATCCCGGGTCTGGTCAAGTGTGATTTGTGGTGGAAATGTGGCGCTGGGGCAGGTTTTCTCCGATTACTTCGGTTTCCCCTGCCAATCTTCATTTCACCAATTGCTCCACAATCACCCTCACCTATCATCTGGGGCTGGTACAATAGGCCAGAAGTGGCCGCAGTACAGGGGACTTAGTCCCACCCCCCCTAGCAATAAAAAAATATATACCAAATAACATGTCGTCACATTTCAGAAGACAGTGACCTTGATTTTTATTTGTTATCGTTCGTAACTTCCCCATGTATTTAGAGTCGTATTTCTCACATTTCCAAAGAAAACTTAGTGATTGTTCTGACGTCATAATTTCTCCTGACGAGGCTTGAATATTTGCTTAGGTTTAGTGAATTTATTTCGTGTTACGTATTCGTACGAGCTTCCGTAGACCTCCTGTACTCTTCTTTGCGTTTATATACATTCGCATAAGATGCTAATATCTGTGCAGTGAACCCTCCATATTTTCTTGAATGTGTGTAGTTACGTATTATATGTCGAAGTTGAAAAGCAATTCAATTTAGTTTCCCTTTGTCTCAAAAGATTCTGACGACGGTACCCGAGCGGTCTATTTTTTTTTAATTCTTCTAGTGGGGGGTGGAGTCCAACTGGTCCACTCGGCACGGCGGCCACTGATTGGCCTATTGTAGCCGACCCCGGGTGATTATGATGATGGAGCAATTGGTGGAATGAAGCTTGGCAAGGGGAAACCGAAGTACTCGGAGAAAACCCTCCCCAGCGCTACTTTGTCCACCGCAAATCCCACTTGACCAGACCCGTGGTCGTGCCCGGGCCGCCGCGGTGGGAAGCCAGCGACTAACCGCTTGAGCTATGGCGCGGCCTAGCCGAGCGGTCTAAGGCATGCACTGTCTTCCCTCGCTCGGAAGCCGGGATCGTGGGTTCGAATCTCAATCAGGTCATGGATGTTTAGTTTGTGTCTGTGCGTTTTTCTGTGTTTGTGTACAGGTAGAGGCCTTACGACGAGCTGATCGCCCGCCCAAGGAGTCCTACCGAATGTCTAAGATCTAGTAAACCGAAATGAAACGGAGAGTTTCATGGAGGTAGGCCTAGGCCCAAATTGGGGCTGTAGCGCTAAAGGGAGGAAAAATTATTGCGACATGTTTCGGCCTATTTGACTGTCATCTGGCTGCTTACAAAAATTAAGATATAGCTGCAATCTCATTAGGTTAATAAAGATTTGCACTGAATTTGGTTTGTGGCCCAGAGACGCGTTTTCTTTCAGTGACAATGATGATCTTTCAATTTACATGACAACTGGAAATTTCTGTATCATGTTCATTGGACTGACATAATTCAATGAGGATTCTATAGATAATTGTCTCAGATGAACAGTCATGAGGCCCTATCTTTAACATAGATTTAATTTCTGTAGGAGTCCGCGCCATAGCTCAAGCGGTTAGTCGCTGTCTTCCCACACCAGCGGCCCAGGTTCGATCCCGGGTCTGGTCAAGTGTGATTTGTGATGGACAAAGTGGCGCTGGGGCAGGTTTTCTCCGAGTATTTCAGTTTCTCCTGCCAATCCTCATTCCACCAAATTCTCCATCATCATAATCACCCGAGGCAGTTACAATAGGCCAATCAGTGGCCTTCGTGTCGAGTGGACCAGTTGGACTCAAACCCCGTAATAAGCGAATTAAAAAAAAAACAGATGGAATGTTAACATCACAACTCATACTCGATACAAGACGAAGGGGAAAATACGATATCTGTATATATCTGTAGGGTGGTTAGGTCCTTTTGTGTGAAGGGTGAGTTCGGCGATATAACGACACAGTAGGTGGGGGGGGGCGGGTTTGAGTGGGTCCTGGAAGCGAGATGAAACTCTCCAAATACAATCGGATTACATCAATTGGGAACCTCTCGAGAAGACAGAAATGAAAGCCCTGGAGGACGGTTTGAAAGGAACACTCTTCTCTGCTTGCACAATAATAAGGGAAGGGGTAGAAATACTTCAAGTCTTTCAGCTACAAAGCCAAATAAAGAGTAGGGGAGGTGTGGAGATGGAGGTTTCAGAAACACAGTAAAAAGGTTTTTTATCCTTCTGTAGTAAACGAATATTTAGAGGTCTCAAGAAAACCTCCATGTGAAATTCAGCAGACAGGCAGACAAAGATCTACAGCTGTATAATCACGGACATGAGAAAATTGAACCACTTAGGGGCAGCATGTCTAAAATATATTTTGTACGAAATAATGGCCTTCTCTGTGCAAACAGAATGGAAATCCATATCTCATGCAGAGACCGGCTCGAAGCTGGGGACGGCCTCACGCGCACAGTACAGAAGCAATTCTTGTTGAATTTTCGGCGGGCGAAGGGATGACAATATTTTGGAAATAAAAAATTGAAAAGAGGAAAGGAAAAAGAAAAGAAGGAAAGAACTAATTAATTAAGCGTAATAAACGAAAAAAAAATCGAAGTAATTTTCGCATTATTTCTGACCATTCACCTTATCTATATAGGAAATTGGTTATTTTATTCGGTCTTGCAGTTTTTATTGGTGCCTACGAGTATTTATGGAGATAAAGTGAAACATCTTTTTAACCTTAAAAAGGACCTGACTTACCCCTGGTCCATATTCTGAGCCCGATCAACCCAATCTAAACCATCCCACCGTATCTCAGATCCATTTTAATATTCACAGAATTACTTGGCTTTTGGACTTTTTCCATCGCTCAGAATTTTAGGTAACAGAGGACACGACGTTTCGGAAACTGCATCTGTTTCTGTCTTCAGGTGAGAAAGGAAGAACTGAGTATGTGTCTTCCTTTCTCATCTGAAGAAGGAAACAGATCCAGTTTCCGAAACGTCGTGTTCTCTATTACCTAAAATTCCCGACGATGGAAAAAGTTCAAAATCCCAGTAATTCTGAGTGTCATCCACCATCGTCAGAGCCCTTTAGAATCTACATTTTAATATTGTCCACCCGCCTACGCCTTGGTCTTCCCACTGGTATAGTTCCTTCTGGCTTTCCCACCAATATCCTATATGCGTTCCTCCTCGCCCCATTACATGCTACATGCTCTGCCAATTACATCCTCCTTGACTGGATCATTCTATTTATACTTGGAGAAGAGTACAAGTTATGAAGCTCCTCATTATTCAGTTTTCTCCAACCTCCTGTCACTTCATCTCTCTTCGGTCCAAATATTCTCAACACCCTGTTTTAAAACAACCCCAGTCTATGTTCCTCCCTTAATTTCAGAGACCAAGTTTCACACCCATATAGAACCACAGGCAAAATTATACTTCATATGTTGCACTACGGTCGACACTCTATGCAGCTGGTAAATCTTACCAGACTGCTCACGAAGGAACATTTCTCAATTTCATTTAGTCAACGAGAGGTACCAGGGCCGAGAATTGGCCGTCTTTTTTATTGTCAAAATTCGAACACGTTTATATCTCAGTACGGAATTAGAATAGACTCCATTTGGCACCATCGAACGGACTGGAGAAGAAATTTCAAGCCACATGAAACCTCCGAGGGATGTCTCCAGGCTGGCACAAGGTGAATACAGGCACCGGGCCATTAGCAGCGGCTCACAGCAGCGGGCTGAACTAGATCTACTCGTATTTACCAAGGAGACATTAGTGTAACCGGCCCATGTCTTCTAAGTGACGTATTTGCTGCAAAAATATATGCACAAAGAAGGGTGAAAAGTAAAGAGATATTCTTGGATCTGGGTTTTGTTTGCATATTCTGACTAAGCCTTTAGACCCTAGCCACAAAGGGCTTCAATACGTCATGATGTCTACTGAAGAATTCCATTCGCAGACGCCAACCAACGTTAGTTCACAGAAAAGAGAAAGTGTATAATTGTTATAGTAGAAATAAAGCTATCCCTGTAACAGGCCGCGGAGGCCCATAGGGTTGTGAGACGTTGAGGCTCCCACATTTTCTAGATAATCGACTCATAGATAACGGTAAGGTTGTCAGCCTTAAACGCCGGCCGCCCTTTAACCCCCAAAACATTCCAAGAAGATTCCTGGTACTCATTTCTGTTAGAGGCTGAGTCGACAACAGGGCCATAGTGCGGCTGGATGGTTTAGGTCAATTGGAAAAATTCCAGTGACCTCATCGGAATTCGATCCCGCGAGCTTCCGGCTTGTAGCATAGTGCCTCAACCAACTACATACCGCGTGCCTCCTTATAATTATTTAAGTTACCATATTTAATTAAATTCGAGAGGGTTTTGAGGTATGCCATTTATTGTCTGCGATACCTTAATAGAGACCGCCTCTGTGTTCTAGTGGTCAGAGTTCCTGGCTACAGATCCAGAGGTCCGGGTTCGATTCCCGCGCTACCACATTTTCTGAGAAGCAGTGGGTCTGGAACGGGGTACACTCAGCCTCGTGAGGATAACTGATAAGCTATTTGAAGGAAATAACGGCTCCGGTCTAGAAAACCGAAATTAACAGCCGTGTGGATTCTTTGATCTGACCATGTGATACCCTCTATCCACAGAAATTGGCACTAACTTCACCGAAAGCGGCGGTCGCTCGGTCGGTACAGTTCGCTTGCAGACTACAAGCCACGGAGTCTTTTTTATACCTAAATATAAATTGATTTTTTGCAGCTCTATTACTATACGTCATTTCAGGATCCTAAATTAAGTATCGCCAATGTAACTCACACCGCATTAATTTGCACATTCGCCATGTTGTTATTACTGATTTTAGTAAGTTATAAAATATGACGCTGGGATTGTATCGATTGGCATAATGTTCATATTGTCTCGTGTATGGGTGACTATAGACGGAGTTTGGATTGGTGACTCAATTTATTGACCTCTTACTCACATGACTCGTGATTACACTTAATTATAGCTTCATTGCTAATCTCCACACTTTCCAGATCACTAGAGCACACAGATTAGTGTTCTCAGTCTGTTACAGTTTCCACTAGTCGTGTCCTGGTAACGGCTTCTAACAGTTAGATTATTCCAATAAAATTCTTAGATTAAGTTAGTAGAATTCTTCAGTTTCCGCCATTGCCACCTGGCCACCGTCTCAAAACTGAACTAATCCAAAGTCAGAGTAAAATTCACAATGCGACTGACGATCAGTCAGTCAGTAAGTCTTGGTGTTGAGCACCATCTGGGGCTCATGACCAAATATTTATTACTGTTTGACAGTTACGGTCTTGTTTTTGTAGAGCGCCCTCTCTGACGAGATGACTGGTCTGTCTGCTGCCTTGCAGCGCAGTCTTTCTCGGGGCGGAGTTCCTTGGGACTCGTGACCATATTTTACTGTCTCATATTTGAGACTTCCCTTTTCGCCGCCTCCTACGACTCTCAGGGTCACAATTGGGGTATAACCTCCCGTTTTTAACATTTCAGCGCGGACCACATAGAAAACACAGTTCTTCTATTGCTGCATCTGTGTCCGTTGTCGCTGGAACGTGTTTACTCGGTCGTTATCCAGAAACGGGTCTGGTATATCCTCCAATTTTGCGGTCATTGCATAGCAACGGCTCTACACGCCACAATATCAAGTTTCTTGGTAACTGTTTAAAGTGTTCAAATGTTAAATTCGGGGAAAACACACTCACCCACCCTCAGTCACACACTCACAGCGCAGTGATATCATCATCCCCTTTTCTTTAAGGGAACAAAGTCAGCTGAAGTGGTTGAAAGGTTGGAAACCCACATTGTCAGCACCGTCATACCTCTTGTTGCAGCCTTCAGAGAATTGGATCTCTGAGAGATCTGTTTTGACGTTATGCCTGAGGGCATACATGCGGCATAATGAGACATAAGTAGCTGTTGTGTCTCGAACTCTGTTAAAAAGTTACCATGTGCCCTAGGCGCAACATCAGACATGGTTTTGCAGAACTTCTGAAGTCTGCAGAACACGTGGAGTTTTTGACACAGCCCCACTTCTAATTGCGTTCCCTCCGAATTTAGGTAAATCTACATCCGGGCCCCATGTAGCCCTGGAGTTTCGCATGTCTGTACAGAGTATAGCTTAAGAAATCACTTAACTAATCCTGAAGGCATAGCAGTCTAATTCGCTCCTGATTTTGGACTAATTGGATATTCTGATTGAGGGTTTGAATCTCGCTTGAGGCATGGATTTGTGGTCCGTAGGATTTCCAACAGAACTCATTTGAACAGGAAGTAAAACATGACGTTCATAAAAAAGTAAAGTTGTTCCGGCGCTTAATTTATTAAGCACTCTGCCATGAAAACAGAGGGGAAGTGGAGGTATAGCTCCACCTTTTTTTTATCTCAGCACTAGTTGGAGGTTAGAGTTCAGCTTCAAGCCACGACTGCTTTACCTCCGGGTAAAGAGCCCACGGTACCCATTGGATTGGAGGCTAGGTTGGACTCAGTGCAGTTCTGGAAGCTGTGGAGGGAATCGAACCCGGGCCCTCCAGCCAATAGCCCGTCCATATACCGACTGAGCTGTCCCGAATCCTCACTTTGAGATCCGCAGATGTATTAATTCTATGTGGAACCAAATAGAATTGTGATAGAAGTAGAAAGAACCTATTTTCGATGATTACGGTTTCCTAGAATAGGAAGATGTGTAGTTGGAGGACAGGAACCAAAGTTTCGGTAGTATCAGTGCCTCCATTTTTAGGATCACAGCTTCAAACCTCAGAAAACTGCCACTTTCATGTTCACCGCCTTAAGAAATTCGAACCTACAAAAATATTCTGCCATATAGATCCGTTGCTAGGCAACTACCGCGAAACAAACATCGAGAAAACAACTATTCGTAGGCAACAGCTTTTTAAATGAGCAACAGTACAGGAGCCGTTGCTAGGCAACGGCTCGCACTTAACAATGAAAGTACAATTGAAAACGTTTTCTTTGTTCTCCGCTCTGAAGCTATATCATTTAACCGACGGAGTTTAGTGCAGTGCAATGCAGTGGAGCGAGTTGATTTGTGAGTGAGTGAATTAGTTAGTTAGAGGACCGCTGCGGTTCAGTCATTGTGAGCAGTTGCTGTTAGAAGTTGACTACAAGTTCTGTTTTTGGTGTAATAGTTCATCTACGTTTCGGAGTAACCTATTGCCTCAATCATCAGGGTCGAAAAGTAAACCAAGCAAGAAATAAGAAGTAAAAAATTATGCTTTTCTCCTGTTTGTTGCTGACTCCTTGCTTCAACACTGAAGATGGGGGAACGATGTACCTCCGAAACGTATTTGAACGTCTACCGAACTAGAGGTTGTTATATCCCTGAAGATAGAAACCTTTATAATTAAAGAGCGTTTAAATTAAACATGTAGTACAGTCTGCATTGATAAGTATAGGACTGTATCTAATGCAATGTCCGTTCTTTCATCGAAAAAAGTCTATCAAATGCTTTTAAACACAGTTACGATAACAATCGAGCAATTGTTGCTATCGACAGTAGAGGCATACCTTTACTAATACGTTTCAAGGACGTTGATCGACTGATTTAAGGTTTAGTACCGAACGCATCCACACACAAAATATCTGCACTCTCTGTCTTCTGGTTTATCTTCCGGAAACCAAATTAATGATGGCTGTGATGAATTTTGTCATTTCTAAAAGAAATGTGTTATTTCCTAGAAATTATCTTGGAGAAACCCTTTAGATCAAGTTCAAATTCTATTACTGAGCACATATGTATTCCAACAGTGCATACTTGCATGACTATGGTGGGAGGCATTCAGATACCTCCACCGTAGTCCTGCTAGTCGATAAAGGCGACGAAAGGGAACCCAGTGCCTGGCTGTAGAACTGGGCCACTCCAAAGTCAAAGTCAAAATTACTTTACAATTGTCGGTTTACCTCGCATCAGTTTATATTTGGCTAAACCTCTTGAGACTCACGGACCGCATAGAATATATTGTTTCCCGCAGTTCCTTCATTGTCGCTGATACTTTGGCAAACCGTTGCCTAGCAACGGCTCCTTTTATCAAGCCGTTACCACGAAATGGACAATGTTTAATTAGTTATGTCACAATGTAAATCAAGTCCTCCAAACTTCATTATAGGACACATTCACAACATGAATATCACTATCATTTTACGTGGCCACACGCTGTTTGGTCAGCCCTTCAAAGTGTCTTGCGCAAGCGCGTTCGCCTAGTCGCCCAGTGTTCGGTGCAGCATTGCGGCTGTGTGGGGCAGCGAACAAGAACATGTAACCCTAAGGGCGGACATGTCCCCACTGTGCATTACCTTCCTGTTACAGATCATCACATATGCCCTTAGGATCAATCCTTTTGTAGGAGCGCATGTCCCATGAGGACAACGTGCCCTCCAAAGAGACCAGTCATACCGCTATGACGTCACAATGCGTTATTGTAATCACTGAATTTGTCAGACATTTGCGCGTGGGCCTAGCTATAACTGAATGGAAAATGTTCATTGAACAATTTCTCTGTCAAAATATGTAACGATCCCGTTTGATGTTCATTCATTTGCTGATAACAATAATGCAAAATATAATGACAACTTAAAATACAGCCTTTTTTTTATTTGGCGCTACAGCACCAATTTGGGTCCTGGCCTACCTCCATGAAACTCTCCGTTTCACTTCGGTTTGCTGGATCTTAGACATTCGGTAGGACACCTTGGACGGGTGATCAGCTCGTCACAAGGCCTCTACCTGTACACAAACACAGAAAAATGGACGCACACACTAAACATCAATGCTCTGGGTGGTATTCGAACCCACGATGCCGGCTTCCGAGCGAGCTAAGACAGTACATGCCTTAGACCGCTTGGCTACCGTGACCGGCAGTGTATAAGAATAATATATAAGAATTCAGTTCGTACCTCACAGTAAAGAGATCCGAACCCACGATCCCGGCTTCCGAGCGAGCGAAGACAGTACATGCCTCAGACCGCTCGGCTACCGTGACCGGCAGTGTATAAGAATAATATATAAGAATTCAGTTCGTACCTCACAGGAAATAGATCCGAACCCACGGTCCCGGTTTCCAAGCGAGCGAAGACAGTACATGCCTTAGACCGCTCGCTTACCGTGACAGACAAAATAAAACTTAAATTTATTAAAATTAACATAAAAATATTTAAATATTTTTCTGTGTGGTCTATATTTTAGGAATTGCAAGAACAAATACTGTAAGACCATAAAGTATAATTATTCTTGCAAGAATAGATTTGTGTTTGCAATAGACGGGTATAAGTATCAATAAAATAGACACATTTTTTTCTAAGATGGCAATTTTTAAAATATACGTACACTCCGTGGACAAAATGAGCGATGTATATGGTATGGTCTATTGAGTGGTACGCTTTGCATGTAACTCTGATTTCTGCTATAATGTGACCTGACTGTTAGACTTCACTGCCCAACAGACGCAACTTGGATGTCTTGAACGCAGCAACTTTCAAAGGAAGCGTGAAGCTGACACGTGCTATCTGTGTGACAGTTCCGACGGAAGAACTTCCGGTGCATTCGGGCGTCTTCGTCCAGAGATATTCGTCAAGGAATGGAGTAACTAAATGGCAAAATAAATGCAGAGGAAATGACGTAACCAAGAACGCATACAATTACGTGCCGAAGAGCCTCACCGTTGCTTTGTCGCTACTGAATTTAAGGCAAGCAGAAATATTCAAAGATATCGAATTCGAAGACCGCATAGAAGGAAGTGAATTCGGTGGCTGAAATTGCTGACTGCGAGGACATTTCGAGTGAAATAAGAGGGAATTGTTTAAATTGATGAATAATCAACTGGCCAAGGGTGGCCATGCACTGTAGGAAGTTTGTGGTCAATCGGTCAACGGATTTTGCGGTTCAAATAGTCTAGTAGTTGGACAGCCAAGTAGTTTATGCAGCCAGGTCGTTAGATAAACAGGCAAGTAGATAGTCCGGTAGTTGGCCAGGTATTTTTTCCCCTTGGCACTACAGCCGCAGTGGGCCTAGGCCTACCTCCATGAACTTCTCCGTTCACTTCGGTTTTTCTAGATCTTACACATTCGGTAGGACTCCTTGGGCGGGTGATCAGCTCGTCGCAAGGCCTCTACCTGTACACAAACACAGAAAGACACACACAAACTAAACATCTATGCCATGAGTGGGATTCGAAACCACGATCCCGGCTTCCGAGCGAGCGAAGACAGTGCACGCCTTAGACCGCTCGGCTACTGTGACCGGCACAAGTATTTATACATTGAGATATTTGGACAAGCAGGTAGTTGGACAGTCATGTAATTAATTAGAGAGTTAAGACAGCCAGGTAGGCAGACAATCCGGCAATTAGACAAATACTAAGACAGTTAAGTATTTAGATTGTCAAGAACTGACGTAATGAGGCAGTTATATACTTACTTAGATATTCGAGAAATTAATCAGGCGATTATCCAGTTAATTAGCCAATCAGGTAGTTAGAGAGTAGCATTATTAGGCAATCAGTAAGGACAGGTAATTAGACAGTCGGGTATTCACACAGATAATTATTCAGTCAAGTAACTAAAGAAGAACTTAGCCAACCAGATAGTGACCAGACAGGAAGTACGCTAGACAGACAGAGAGATAGATAGGATAGATAGATACGTGTAGATTTAGTGGGGAATGGAGTCCAGCTGAGTCCACTCGGCACGGCGGCCACTGATTGGCCTATTGTACCTGCCCCGGGTGATTATGTTGATGGAGAATTTGGTGGAATGAAGATTGGCAAGGGAAACCGAAGTACTCGGAGAAAACCCGCCCCAGCGCCACTTTGTCCACCACAAATCCCACTTGATCAGACCCGGGATCGAACTCGGGCCGCCGCAGTGGAAGCCAGCTACCAACCGCTTGAGCTATGGCGCGGCGTTAGATAGATAGTCTCTAAAGTGTTAGATAAAATGGGTAATGTAATGAGAGAAGTGGTTAGTTCAGTATTCAGTCTTGCATTTTGTCAATCAGACCGGTAATCAGCCAAACGGTTGCTTAGTCAGTCAGTTCATAGTCAACTAATTAGTTACACTTTTTGTTAGTTCATTAAGTGTGGTTCTCTAAACTCTATAAGGTAACCACCCACTTGGCAAATGAAATGACGAATTGAGAAGACACAAGAAGGAAGACGCCGTACACTATCTCAGAATTTGCCTTCAAGCAAGTACTCGAATGCCATGAAATTATGAATTATCCGGCCTTTAGGATGTGAACAAACCCGGGACCACCCGATATAACGCAGGAGCGCTAATCACTGACCGTAGCCAGCCTGCTGATCAGTTTTTACTGACTCATATACAAAGCCTAGTTTCGACTTTGTCATTTTTGGCGCCACATTTTTCTGACAGCCTGTACCAGCACTGATTCTCCTCCTTCAAACCCCCAGCCCCCCCCACAGGAGCCAAGTGGTGTGATATTGCCTCGTGCTGATCCGCTAATACGTACGCCCAACCCCCAGGTCTTGGACTTATCCTCATTATTAATAAGATTATTACTCCACTCTGCTGACAGGGCTTACGGCACCAGAGCATTTTATTACCCATGATCCCTTGCGGCAAGTGTTTGACAGCCCATAAAATATGAGGATATTGTAATAACAATTGAATTACTTCAAGCTTCTAGTGTGCTACCAGTTTTATCCTAAGCTCTTTACATCACCAAAACTATTTACCTATGACAACGCATTTGTAGAATTAAAATATAAGCATCACTTCATAAATGCGCATTGTGATCATGGAGGTAAATCTTTTATGCTGCATATGAAGAGTAGCGTTCAGCTTNCGGCCGCCCTTTACCCCCCCCCCAGGAAAATTCCTGGTACTCATATCTGTTAGAGGCTGAGTCAACTCCAGGGCCATAGTGCGGCTGGAAGGATTATGTCAATTGAAAAATCAAGTGACCTAATCGGGAATCGAACCCGCGACTTTCCGGCTTGTATGATAGTGCCTCAGCCAATTACGCTACCGCGTACTTACAAAAAGTTCTGGGAAGAATTTACGACGCTTACGTTGTCTAGTTATGTTATATATAATTCCCATTTTTGATTTTGTAGTGACTTCCTACTAGCGCATGGTCCGATTGCCTTATATTTTTGCCCCCAGCCGTTTCCCGTGTTTATAGTTGTTAACAGGAAACTGCGACGCACAGAACCTGTAGTTATGTTTGTGGTTCACCTCAATGCAGGAAAACACATGGCTTTTTCGCTTAGTTGGGGGCGACGTCTAACTGAGTCCACTCGGCACGGCGGCCACTGATTGGCCTATTGTAGCCTGTCCCGCGTGATTATGATGATGGAGAATTTGGTGGAAGTAAAATTGGCAGAGGATACCTAAATACTAGGAGAAAACCCACCACTGCGCGAATTTCTCCACCACAAATCCCACTTGACCAGACCTGGGATCGAACCCGGGACGCCGCGGTGGGAAGACAGCGACTAACAGCTTGAGCTATGGCGTGGCCAAACACATGGCTTAGCTCAAATATATCACCAGTTGTCGCCATCAAACGGTAAACTAAACACAGACACGTCGCTGTAAATATTTCAAGTCATACACAAAAAACCTGCACGTGTTTCTAAGATCTTTTCCACGTAAAGTTCTAGAACTCTAGATTTAGAGTCGCTAGTCAGTTTTGAGGTCATATATTCGCACCCCTGCATTGTTGGGCACTAATATATGGTTAGGTCCCTAGAGACATGATGTTCATACCAAATTTTATGAAGATTACTCAACAAATATTGTAGCAAACATACGGAGAAACATATCGTAGCATGCAGATCCGTTGCTACGTAATGACCCGTACACACACGAAAGAGGAACACGTTACGACCGCGGTGACGTCACGCAACGATAGAAGAGATGTTATAAACGGGTTCTCTGTGGATCCGCTCACTGGCTATATCATGCGACCGACCGATTTCAGTTCAGTTCAGTTAGTTCAGTGGAGTGAACTGAATTGATTGGTGAGTGAGTTAGAGAACTACTCTGTGGTTCAGTTCTTTTGAGCTATTGTTGTTATAAGATGGTATCTGAGGCAAGGGGATAGTTCGGGAACTCAGAGTAATGAGAAAGTCTGCCGTTGGAAGCCGTTACCAGGCAACGGCTGGTGAAGAAAGAGCAGACTGAGAAGATAATACGCTCTATACTGAGCTGTAGAGCGTGTAAATTAGCGATAACAATCCAATAACCAAACCAAATCTCGTCTAGGGTCACTCAAACACGTGACTGTACAAATCAGTGTGCTTAAGCACCATACCTCTGTTTTGCCGTTATAAAGAACGTAGTGTTCAATCTCTGTGGCTCTAACGAGGGGAATGTACGCTTGTGGATTCGTGCGAACTTTAGGAAGGCACTTTACGAGCTACTGGACAGGCTGTTTCTCTGTGTACACCTTTACAAATAAATAAAAGGCACGTTTATTTGAAATCTCCGCCATTAAGCACCTGTCATATGCATATGCTGCATAGGATGTTGTGCCGTTGGAACATGCTCAGTTGAATTACCTTAGCTTTGGATATGTGTAACACAATTTCTCATCGGAGTATGAAAGATTAATTATAACATGGACGTTATTAAAATTAATTTTGCTCTAACTATGTACAGTTCCTTCCATAAGTTCATCTGTTCGTGTCTGTAAGACCATGGGGGAAAATCCTTTTGAAGGACATGAAAATCTGGTCCAGAAATCTTGCCTCTTATGAAGTCCAAAATTTCCTTACTGCGTTAACAAGATCCCACCGTTGGAACGGATTGTGAATCATTTAAAATAATTTCACGCCCTCGTACAATTTTTTTTATTTACTCACTCTTGGAGATGAGCCCTTCTTGAGGAGCCGCCAATTCTGCAGCTACTCAAGAATTTCACAACATTTTATGGAACCAGAAGCTTAATTACCGTGTTCACAAGAGCCCTCAACTGGTCCCTATCACGTAAATGGCCAATGAATAGAGTCCCTAATCTAAACCCCGTCTATAATCACTCTAACACGAAACAATATTAATTTTCTGGCTTCTCCGCAACTCTGCTGAATGGCTATTTAAATAAACCCGTCAGTGCCCCCCCCCAGCATTCCGTCTGCACTCGTGAATCAATTGAAACCCGCTTAATGTATTTTAGTGATATCTGGTAATGGGAGGTGTCAATAAAACGTGTCTGCTTATTCAAAATTAACTTCAAATCCGACAATAATTACTGGCGCTTTATATGAGAACCTATTTTTATTTCTTAGCTTGTATCGAGTCAGTGTCAAATATTTACTGCACAGAAACATATTTCGAATAAATGTTGCAAAGAAAATAATATATGTTCAAGATATTTTTACTTAAATGTTAAGATATTTGTTGTAATTAAACAAGAATTGTAAAATTATGAATGTATATCCTAACTAGTACGTTTAAAAAATCGACAGTGTTTCTCCGAACGCACTCGAAGATTACAGAAATCTCTTATTTCTGATAATAATTAATTGAAGCTTTCTGTCACACGAATTTATAGATCTATATGTGTAAGAAGAGATACGTAACGAAATCTCAAATGCATGATCAATATAAATAATTTTACATAAAATAAACCTTTCAGTACTTGCAGCAAAATATAGCAATTAATAAAATGATCTTTTCCATTTGTAGTTCACATGATTTCAACTGCGGCGTGGTTGTTGCGCAGGAAACAGACACATTTAACATATATAATGAATTAAAATCATCAATTTTATGCTGCTTGTTAAAGACAACCAAAAGTCAAAATTCATGATTTGAAGGAGTAGAAACATAAATAGAATTGTAAAACTATGCATCGATTTCCTAGAAGGCTACTGCGGTTCAGTCCTTGTGATCTTTTGATGTTACATGTTGGTAGCCGAGGCACGGCGACGGTTCAGAAATGCGACACCAAGGGAACATCAACAGTTGGAAGCCGTTATACGTCTCCCTATTAATTCATCTATGCTAAATGCAAAAAAAGATAATGTTAGATTTGAGGCTTTCACGGCGGTGACTATGAAGAAAGCAGTCTTCTGGGATTTGGCACCGTGTATATGTGGTGTTAACCGACGTTTCGGAGGAACGTATCGCCCCCATCTTCAGGGTAGAAGAAAAAGTATAAGAATTCTGCAAGCGACAACACCGTGAGAAACGGTAAAGCAGACATCGTGGGGGCGATACGTTCCTCCGAAACGTCGGTTAACACCACATATACACGGTGCCAAATCCCAGAAGACTGCTTTCTTCAAAGATAATGTTATCCCTTTAAGAAGTCGTGGAGGCTCATAGGGTTGTGAGACGTCTTTATTCTAAAAGAAACTGTTAATCTGTATTCTGCCCCAGAATGAAAGCGCAATTTAAAAAATTTAGTCGATAAAACAACAGGTGAAATTACTGTCTTATTTATTCTAACGTTTAGAGAATATAGAGAAAGAAAATATAGTCATATAAGGGGTAGAGGAGAAGGAGGAAAGAGTTGGTGAGGAAGCAAGAAAGAAAGAAATTGAGGGCAGTGGAAGTAATGAAAGAGAGATGGATAGAGGAAAGAAAGTGGAAGAATCTTGGTAAGAGAAATTACTCCGAACTGAATAACTGCGTATGAGATTCAGGTACGTGCGAACTGTGTCTCGGATAAATATTAACGCCGATTATTAACACACGATACTATCATGAAACAGATCTGGGGCTGTAAAATTAACACAATGAATTACCAAGGGAATTCTCCAATCAATTTGGGCTTTATGTGGCTTTATAATAAAGGACTGGCCTCATCACAATAAAGGTTACACTTCATTTGGAATTACAAATCGTAATAATTTACGACTGTAAGCTCAAATGTTGTGACGTCATCCTGAAACAATTAACAGCTTGATTATTAACAATTACTGGTGCGCGGCCAATTTCAAAGCCTTCTGTTACGTTTGGGCCCACATATCAAATGGGTTTACGCAGTGGACTCAATAATCACATCAAAATATTGTAAACAGTTAACAAAAACTTATCTTTTGTACGAATATAATCCCAATACCTGACATAATAAAATGAGTTTATGTTAGGGTACGGAATTTGATTCACAAGAGGCTGAGGGATTTTTCTTAAAACTTCGTCAGCCAAGCCTCCTCTGGGGCCCACAATGCCCCTTGTCTAACAGACTGCTAGGGCCCTTCCCACAGATGAACCTTAAAACAGATGAAATTTGTGTTTATCATACAAGACGCCAAAACTAGCATCTAAATTGAGGTTGAAATTCGTTATTTATTTCGTAATTTATTTTTTACCTTATACTCATGCATATATTAAATTAATTATCTTGAACACAAAACTTTACAAAACTTTTTTTTCCTTTTGCTTTTATTCAAGCTTTAATTGAGAGCGTACATTGGGCTGACAAAGCGTTAATTGCTATTTACATCGTAGTACGAATTTACATCGTCCTTTTTTTTCTATGAATACCCATCAAAATGTTAATTAGATTGAATTAACCTTCACCTTGCGAGAATTGATTATAATGTGTAAAATAAAGAGCTGTAAATTATTTTCTTAAGGAGTTTCGCATCAGTACTTTTAAAAAAATGAAGAGATTCCATTAAGAAAATTGATAAAAAAAAGTTTTTGCATTTCCAGCACTTAACTTTGCTTGTATACGCGTTTACATTTAACGTCTCACCTTTGCCTTGAAGCCAGCTCGCACGTAACACACGCTACAAGACGAAAGCAAAGATCAAAGCTCATGGAAGGAAGAAGAAGTAGGAAAAAGCTATCTCGCTTTTAATGGGGAGTTAAGCCACAAAAGCAACAAAATAGAAGGAAAAAACAGAAAGAAATCGTGCACAATGGAAGACATCCGACAGCGAAACGGATATAGAAAGTAAGTTTCGTGAAATTCGAAGAAGGCAACTGAAACCTTCTGAAGTAGTTGTTGATGGTCATTGATGGCTCGAATAATTCTCCTGGCGACCTCATCCGAAAACAGGTTTAACGGCTAATTTCGATTCGGATTATCATTGGACAGTTCCTGAAGCCGGTATAATTCTTCAAATAGGAAGTTTCTACGATACTTTCAGAAGCAACTTAAAATATCACTTATAGTCTGTACAGTAGCCGTTAACAGTGGCAGCGCGGTCGAAGGCTTCAATTGTCTTTGCTCGCTCAAGAACTGGAATTGTTGGTTCGAATCCCACTCGAGGCGTGGATGTCTGTATGCGTTTATTCTGTGTTTGTGCTGTTCTGTGTGTAGGTAGAGCCCTTGTGGCGGGCTGATCCCCTGTCCTTGAAGTCCTACCCACTGTACATACTGTCTCATGGAGCTCAGCCCTTCTTGAGAAGCAGCCAATTCTGCAGCTACTCAAGAATTCCACAGCATTTTATGGAACCAGAAGATCCATTACCGTCTTCAGAAGAGCCCTCCACTGGTCCCTATCCTGAGCCAGATTAATCCAGTCCATACCATCCCATCCTATCTCTCTAAGATCCATTGTCCACCACCTACACCTTGGTCTTCCCAATGGTCTCTTTCCTTCTGGCTTTCCCACCAATATCCTATACGCATTCGTCTCCCCCATTCATGCTACATGCCCTGCCCACCTCATCCTCCTTGACTTGATCACTCTAAGTATACTTGGAGAAGAGTACAAGCTACCGACTGGATATAGGATTAAGAAAAGAAAAAGTGGCCAAGATCCGACAAAAGACTGTAAAGCCATAGATATATAGAATCCATAGACTTACACAGTATGCCTGTAACTAGGTACGTAATACTCATGTCTCCTAAATGCATGAATAAGGGTTGGAGGAGAGGCCAGAACAGACAAGTGTAGTTACAATATCTGTAGGTATTCTACATCTGCAAAGCTCACTTGAAATGTAGAAATTTGTTCAAAAATTAGTTAACCTAAATTATTCTGACATGAAAATTGAAAGACAGAAGTCTCTACAATACGGCACAATAAACACGCAATGACGTCATAAAATGAATCATTACTACGCAACGGCCGGTAAACAAAACGTCATTTTACACTGTTCAATAAACCCAATTACAAATCAAATCCCCATTTATACTCAATCATACAAATGATAGTATTTTACTAATCATTTTAAGAACTTTTGGCTCACTCTGTACGAAAAAGACGGTTCATAATACGAAACGGCATCAGTCTTCATAATCGCCAGTCGAAATTTGTATATTAGGCTTAGGATAGAAACAAAAAAAAATAATGGAGTGAGCAAGTATAGAAAGATAAACATAATTAAGAAGATAGAGAACATTTGTTCGAGGGAAGAATGGGAACGAAAAGAAACTATATTGGTCAGATCGTCACCTCTTGAAATGATGACGACATCTGTGGATAAGTCTTCGAGTTAAAGTAGAAGTACTTCAATTCAAGTGACAAGAGAGAGAGAGAAGGGGAGAAAAAAGAAAGAAACAAAGCGGTTGGGGCTTCTAGAGATTTTACACTGTCTTCATAATCCTCGTGGGGCTATAAACCCCGCAACGAGTCCAGGGAAGGATGTCTGTGTGTGACGTGAACAGTTTGTCTATAAAATCTTCTGGTGGAGACATTGTCGTTACGGTGCGAACGGATCTCACGTGACATTCAGTGTGAAGGAAAGCCAGATAAAAGCCACCGCTTCGTCCCCGAATAACAATTCCATTTCATTGTGACTTACGAACATCCAGCCCACTTCATCGGTCTGGTTTCTACTTGAGTATTTCGTATATTGTCAGACTGTGATATTTAGAAAGGTTAAGGAAAACTTATATTTTGGAGCGACGATAACAAATCAAAACCTAGCTCATAAGGAAATTAAGAGGACATTGAACTCGGGTAATGTTTGCTACCATTCAGTCCAGAACCTTTTTGTCTTATCATCTGCTGTCCAAGAACATAAAAATTAGAATATACATAGCTATAATTTGGTCTGTGGTGCTGTATGGGTGTGAAACTTGGTCTTTGACGTTAAGGGAGGAACATAGACTGAGGGTGTATGAGAACATGGTTTTGAGGAGAATATTTGGGCCGAAGAGGGATGAAGTGACAGGAGGTTGGAGAAAACTACATAAAGAGGAGCTTCATAACTTGTACTCTTCTCCAAGTATAATTAGAATGATCAAGTCAAGGAGGATGAGGTGGGCAGGGCATGTAGCACGACTGGGGGAAGCGAGGAATGCATATAGGATATTGGTGGGAAAGCCAGTAGGAAAGAGACCACTGGAAAGACCAAGACGTATGTTGGTGGACAATATTAAAATGTATCTTAGAGAGATAGGCTGGGATGGTATGGATTGGATTGATCTGGCTCAGGATAGAGACCATTGGAAAGCTCTTGTGAACACGGTAATAAACCTTCAGGTTTCATAAAATGCTGGGACATTCTTGAGTAGCTACATAATTGGCTTCTCAAGAAGCTGAGGAATCTACGGCGTTGGAAGCCGTTACCAGGCAACGACTTGTGAAGACATAGTAGACTGGAAAGTCTTAGTACGTGATGTAATGAACTGTAGAGTGCCTGAATTAGCGATATCACTATGGTTACTAGTAGTTATGTTCTGTAAGAGTTCAACAAATCCACTTACCAATCCATACCTTGTCTATACTCACTCAAAATCATGACAATATTGTCAGTACAATCACTCATTGTACGTAGCAAAGTCAGTGTGTTGTGTGACGGCATGAAAACCCATAAATGATAAATAGGAATAAAAATATATTCCTCATTTTGGACTACATGAATTGCAAAAAAAATTTAGTCTCTATTTCGCCCATCATTGCCGGTAATGCTGGTTCATTTGCTGCGGGGACAAATCTATTGCAGAGAGCGTTAATCAGTAATACACACATTACCTCTCATAGGTCAGTTCCTTTGCTTAAAGAGAGAGATCATTACATGCTTAGAAACGTACAGTACTTTCTTTACATAATATGGTTCATTGTACATTGTACATTGATTCAGAGAGTGAGTACATGAATGAATTAGTGGATGAGTGAATCCCCTTAACTGACACATTTCATAGGTTTTATCTAAATAAGTAGTTCTCCGTGAGGAGCCACTAGTCGCTCAGCTATTCAAGAATTTTTCAAAATCTTAAGGAGCCTTAAGGTTCATTATCCTGTTTACAATAGCCTTCCACTGGTCCCTATATTGTGCCAGATGAATCCAGTCCATATAACCCCATATTATTTCTCTAAAATCCGTTTTAATAATGTGATATGACGCCTAAAAGCCGAAAAAATAAGTGAAGATCCAAGTCCCACTATTCCTCCCATCTATGGCTTTATCTTCCTCACCAAGACTCTGTATGTATGCCTCTCTCCCATGTGTGCTACATACCCTACCCATCCCATCGCTCTTGACTTGATCATTCTAATATAATTTGGCGAGGAGTAAAAGTTGTGAAACCCCTCATTATGCAGTTTTCTCCAGCCTCCTGTTACTTCATCCCTCTTAGATCCAAATATTCTCAACACCCTATACTCAAACACCTTTCCTTAAAGGTATAATTNCTATAAACCCCGCAACGAGTCCAGGGAAGGATGTCTGTGTGTGACGTGAACAGTTTGTCTATAAAATCTTCTGGTGGAGACATTGTCGTTACGGTGCGAACGGATCTCACGTGACATTCAGTGTGAAGGAAAGCCAGATAAAAGCCACCGCTTCGTCCCCGAATAACAATTCCATTTCATTGTGACTTACGAACATCCAGCCCACTTCATCGGTCTGGTTTCTACTTGAGTATTTCGTATATTGTCAGACTGTGATATTTAGAAAGGTTAAGGAAAACTTATATTTTGGAGCGACGATAACAAATCAAAACCTAGCTCATAAGGAAATTAAGAGGACATTGAACTCGGGTAATGTTTGCTACCATTCAGTCCAGAACCTTTTTGTCTTATCATCTGCTGTCCAAGAACATAAAAATTAGAATATACATAGCTATAATTTGGTCTGTGGTGCTGTATGGGTGTGAAACTTGGTCTTTGACGTTAAGGGAGGAACATAGACTGAGGGTGTATGAGAACATGGTTTTGAGGAGAATATTTGGGCCGAAGAGGGATGAAGTGACAGGAGGTTGGAGAAAACTACATAAAGAGGAGCTTCATAACTTGTACTCTTCTCCAAGTATAATTAGAATGATCAAGTCAAGGAGGATGAGGTGGGCAGGGCATGTAGCACGACTGGGGGAAGCGAGGAATGCATATAGGATATTGGTGGGAAAGCCAGTAGGAAAGAGACCACTGGAAAGACCAAGACGTATGTTGGTGGACAATATTAAAATGTATCTTAGAGAGATAGGCTGGGATGGTATGGATTGGATTGATCTGGCTCAGGATAGAGACCATTGGAGAGCTCTTGTGAACACGGTAATAAACCTTCAGGTTTCATAAAATGCTGGGACATTCTTGAGTAGCTACATAATTGGCTTCTCAAGAAGCTGAGGAATCTACGGCGTTGGAAGCCGTTACCAGGCAACGACTTGTGAAGACATAGTAGACTGGAAAGTCTTAGTACGTGATGTAATGAACTGTAGAGTGCCTGAATTAGCGATATCACTATGGTTACTAGTAGTTATGTTCTGTAAGAGTTCAACAAATCCACTTACCAATCCATACCTTGTCTATACTCACTCAAAATCATGACAATATTGTCAGTACAATCACTCATTGTACGTAGCAAAGTCAGTGTGTTGTGTGACGGCATGAAAACCCATAAATGATAAATAGGAATAAAAATATATTCCTCATTTTGGACTA
Organism: Cryptotermes secundus; assembly: GCF_002891405.2. Taxonomy (NCBI): domain Eukaryota; kingdom Metazoa; phylum Arthropoda; class Insecta; order Blattodea; family Kalotermitidae; genus Cryptotermes; species Cryptotermes secundus. The sequence continues at coordinate 343,128 of NW_019719361.1, read as the reverse complement.
CATGAATTGCAAAAAAAATTTAGTCTCTATTTCGCCCATCATTGCCGGTAATGCTGGTTCATTTGCTGCGGGGACAAATCTATTGCAGAGAGCGTTAATCAGTAATACACACATTACCTCTCATAGGTCAGTTCCTTTGCTTAAAGAGAGAGATCATTACATGCTTAGAAACGTACAGTACTTTCTTTACATAATATGGTTCATTGTACATTGTACATTGATTCAGAGAGTGAGTACATGAATGAATTAGTGGATGAGTGAATCCCCTTAACTGACACATTTCATAGGTTTTATCTAAATAAGTAGTTCTCCGTGAGGAGCCACTAGTCGCTCAGCTATTCAAGAATTTTTCAAAATCTTAAGGAGCCTTAAGGTTCATTATCCTGTTTACAATAGCCTTCCACTGGTCCCTATATTGTGCCAGATGAATCCAGTCCATATAACCCCATATTATTTCTCTAAAATCCGTTTTAATAATGTGATATGACGCCTAAAAGCCGAAAAAATAAGTGAAGATCCAAGTCCCACTATTCCTCCCATCTATGGCTTTATCTTCCTCACCAAGACTCTGTATGTATGCCTCTCTCCCATGTGTGCTACATACCCTACCCATCCCATCGCTCTTGACTTGATCATTCTAATATAATTTGGCGAGGAGTAAAAGTTGTGAAACCCCTCATTATGCAGTTTTCTCCAGCCTCCTGTTACTTCATCCCTCTTAGATCCAAATATTCTCAACACCCTATACTCAAACACCTTTCCTTAAAGGTATAATTGTCCCTCTGCTTAACTAATTAAGCACGACTCCATGAAGACGTATGGGTGACTGGATGTATAGTTCCACATTTTCTTGACCTCGGCATTAGTTGGAGTTGCATGATCAGTTTCAACCCCCTGCAGCTTTACCCCCGGGAAAAGAGTCCCGGGTAGCCATTGAATAGGAGGTTGGGTGGGCCTATGAGCCGGTCTTGACGACACGGAGAAATGCAAATTCTTGCCTCCACCGGGACTCGAACTCCGACCCGTCATCTTATACCGACTGCCCTATCCCATCTTCATGTTCTTTCCATAATGTAAGTGAATCTACCAACAGTTAAATAATTTATTTGCCAACTTGCAGCACACTTCTTTTTATTTTAAAAACGTTGGAAAGAATTGTGTAGGGATAATTAATTTGTCTTCCCTTTATGTTTCTGTTACCATTTTCTCGTTGTAGCTGCCCGCTTCAGTTCCTAATGGGAGAGAAATACAAAGGAATACTTTCTCTGCTGGAAGCTATGGACAGGCGTGAAAGGTTTCTCTCCAACTGAACCGGCCAATTGGATCTTACGGTTTCCCTAATAAACACTTGTCATTTTAAAACATCGTTTACAGCTGTTTGTTTGCCTGTACTTCCAGGCTTTGTTTTGATGTTCGGATGAAATCTAGACTAAGCAGTAGAAACGCGTAGGCCTCATGTTAATGTAAAGTTTTTTTTGGATCGATGTGGATCACAATGAAATCCTATGAACGAAACACGTTGTATATATTCACAGATAAAATATTCAGCTGTTAGATATGACTTCATCGTTATGCTTTCAAATCGTACACCAAGTCCGTACTGTTATATGATGACTGACAAAATTTTCCGTTGCTTGGTAACGGCTCGATTATATTGCAAAATTTTTATGTACTGCTGACGATAACTGCGACATATGATAGATGCATCTCTCGTCAGATAGGGCGCCCCATATCAACAAAACCTCAAAAGTCTGAATGTAACAGAAATCCGATCTTGGGGCCCCGGAAGGGGCTTGACACCAAGACTAGCCAACTGACCATCGGTCGTAATGTGACTTTGATTAAGACAGACACGGACTACATTCGTCATTTGAAGAGTGAATGAGTGAGTGAGTGAGTCTGTAGGTAGCGAAGAGGCGGTTATTGAGTAAATGTCCTCTCGAAACAACCCCAGTAGAGGGGGAGTGACCTGTAGTGGTCAGACCCAACCTCTCTCTGAAGAGTAAGCCCCATTTTAAACACTTAAAAATCTTGAAATAGAAAATCGAGATTAACAGCCGTGTGGAACCGTTGCGCTGACCACGCGACACCCTCTATCCGCTAAAGCTAGCACTAACTTCGCCGGCAAGCGGCGGTCGCTCGGTCGGCATAGTTTGCTTTCGGACTACAGGCCACGGAGTTGTTTTTGTTTGTAAAAGTATTGAAAAGAAAAAGATGGCCGTGGGTTACGACAGGGATCGAAATCAAGAATTACTATGCTTGCAAGAGCCAGCAGCAATTTAACCTACCGATCTACGGGGAAGTAAGTCTGATACGGCTTGAGGTCATGAGACACGGTTAAGTGTGAGCTGCGAACCAGCAGCCATCCAACGAAGACATGACCACAGAAGCTGAAACTATTCGTTCAAATCTGCAAATTAATAACCATGCTTTGTTAGCTTGCCGGTAGACACGTGGATTTCTGCAAAACAGAAGAAAGAAACTGACAGGAAACGAAAGTTATTTATCAAGATACAAACATTTATTTAAAACCCGCATAACTCCAAGTTCTTTGATAGAAATGAACACATGAGGAGGAGGTCCTCGCCATCCGCTCATCTGTCTACGTTTTTTTTTCTCCGAAAATACCTTAAAATTTCTGTAAAATTTGGTATTTTGTTCTGCGTTGCAAAGCATTTGTCGAATTTAATTTCCGTTTACACCCGTCTCATATATATTTTACATGAATCTCAAATCAAACATTAAGATTTTTGTAAAAGAAGACCCTTCTTAAAGAAATATTAAAGAGGAAATGAAACGTAGATCTCATCAAATACTGTAATTTTTATTTGAAGCGTTTTTCGATATGGTGAATATTAAACACCTTCTATTTCACAGCGACCAGACGAGACCAGACAGCCACCTACCCAGGGGGTACCAGGAGGTTCTTTCCCTGAAGTTAAAGCTGCCGGGGCGTGACGCTCACAAATCACCTCCATCTAGTGCCCAGATGAAGGGTGGTGGACTTACACCTCCATTCCTACATACGCCTTCATGGCGTGGTGCTTAATTAATTAAGCACAAGAACAAGTTTGCCTCTTTTAAGATGAAAAGTAGGTCTCACCAGGCGGTTACAGGAACCGAGAGGTCTAAAGCATGAAATGTCTTCCCTCGCTAGGACGCTGGGATCGTGTGTTCGAATCCCACTCAGGGCATGGGTGTTTGTGTGCGTTTATTCTTGGTCTGTGTTGTCCTGTGTTTAGGTTGCGGCCTTGTGATGAGCTGATCACTCGTCCAAGGAGTCCTACTGTCTGTAAAATGATTACGGGAACTGAATAAGAGGC